>NW_020272960.1:170096-245125 GCF_003268045.1 Sipha flava | reverse complement strand
GTATTGTCGCGGGTCGCGACGGCAAATTATCTGTCGCGGCGACCGGTCGCGCATTGGACACCGTACCTTAATTGCTATTCCGTTCGTGAACGCGCTGGGAAACGATATTGTCACGTTACATCGGGCGAGTCCGCCTATGGTAATTCGGTGTTAATCGGGCTCGTGCGCGCGCGCGGATTGTATCGACACGTTTTTATTTTTTATTTTTTGTTCAATCGCCGATCGGTGTTGTACACAAAAAGAAGGGAAGAAAAATAAAAACACAAAACGCACACCGAACGTCGCGTATACAAAAATAGGGAATGACACGACACGTTTAGCGACCGAATTCGATTGGGAACGAAAATACACAAATCTTAACAAAACGATCGGAAACCAAGGATTAATAATATAATTTACCTGCTAAATATTATAATAAACGTTATGCACAGTAGGTAGTCTCATTCGGGGCGCAACAATATCAAACGTATTATTTTATTTTTGGCGTAAAAAATAAATTTTTTTTTTCTTAATTTCTTTTTTAAAATCTTATACGCGGACCGTACATATATAATATCAATAATAATAATAATAAAAATACATATATACATATGTATATATAATAACCGTTGTTTTTTTTTTAATTTTAAAAAAATACTGATTTGGATAAAATAATACACATTGTTCTTAAATAAATTTTTGCAAAGGACGAGACTGTATACGGTTAACGTTCATTGTTGTATCATCATCCTGTCGACGTGAAAAAAATAACAAATTCATTTGCGAGTACAAAACAATGATTTTCGTAACGATAATAGTAATAATAATAGCAAAATGGTTAAATACATTTCGGCTAGACACTGTTATTGTTGACGGTATACATGTCGTGATTCGCGGGCGAAAACAATTTATTGTTACCCGACTAAAGCATCAGTATAAAATATCGACATAATACACGGTGTCTTTAATAATAATAATAATAATATTAATAATAAAAAAATTACAACGAATCAAAACAATTATAAAAATAATAGTACCTAATACAATTTCGATGATAGGCACGCAAAACATTTTCGGAAAGTATACATTTAAAGAAATGATTCATTACAAGTACATTATGATTGCGACTGTTATTGTTGAACAATAAGTAATCGCGGAAGGAGAAATACATGCAACATGGTAGATAATATGAATTCCACATCCCAAAGACGGTTTATAATGTACACTGCATATAATATAAAATATAAAATAAGTGCCATCTGGGAGTGTGCGCGCGTACGTGGTGTATACGCTACGCCGAGAGATAATCGATACGCTTACCGATAGAAGATGAAGGAGAAAAACATAAAAGGTTGTTATGCGGTGCCTCTTGTAACGCTTTACGTTTATTATTATAACCAAGACGGGTGTGAACAGATATTGTAATAATAGATCCTAACTACCGCGCGTAGAATAGCGGTAACATAATGGCGCAACGCTGTTGGCGTCCCTTCCACAAGGACATAAACACAAACAAGTACTTACACGTGAAAGAGGTCCGCACAGATAACGATTGAAGGAAAAAGCGGTTCGGATCCGGCGGGAGACGTAAAAAACGAAAACGAACGATTTCTCGAGAAACCGCTGTGAAAATACGCGTAGTTCCGCAAAGACAAAGACGCGTGTAGCTCGGGAATGTTATAACATGAATAATGCGTTCGAAACCTCACACGCTATATATTATACAAATAAATATATACTACTATGTTATATACGGCATATCAGTCTCCTCGTTCCGCGTACAACACGACAACTTCTACATGATACTATGTACTCGTCATGTAAATACTTTTAGTCTCATCCGGTGGCGGGATTAAGATTTTTCAACTAAGGATTTTAACTTTTCGGGACGTAGATTTCTAGGAAAATCAGTTTCGCAATGTGCGCGATAGAATTTTAGTGTTACTCGTAATACGGAAACATGAGCTCTGTTGACTCTCGGTCTCCACGTTTTAAATATATCCATCACGATGACATTCGAGAAAAATAATTGATGATAATTGTTCCGTTATTTTCATAATCCAGTCGAGACTGCCATTATTAATACACACAGTGTATTGCCCGACAAATCTACCGCTGGTATTGTCGCGACGCACGCGAGGACGTGGAAATACCACGGTTCTAACTCGGTCAGTTTGAATCGACTGAAATTGGAACGTTCTCGGGGAGAGATGGATGACCAGAAATCTGGACGGCGTGTTCTCGACCGCGATTCCAACACGAACGTTAAGACAGGAAGGGACGGTTGAAAAAACGACTTAAAATCGTGGGACGATGTATGTATATAGTATTTTTCGGTAATATTGGTGTGAATAATTTAATATTTTTATGAGATCAGGTTCAATTATATAATATATAAAAAAAGTTCATATGCGTATAAATATAGTTACGAACGGGTCTGGGCGGGTTGGACAGCAAAAAAAAATATTACGGACTGAGCCTAGTTGGATTGAACTTAAAAAAAAATTAAGGACCGGAATTGAGTAGGAGCATTTTGAAGTTTAATTTAGAGCTGGATCGGGCTGGAAAAAAACGACCCGTGCAGATCTCTAAAATATAGAGTATTTAACATTTTTCAGATCGGGACAACAGTGCACAGAGATCGCATACACATTTGGATGATGTACTAGACGCTTGTATTTTTGTGGTTTTGTGAGTTGTTATGTTAATTACGGCGTATTTATGAAGTACAGTTTGAAGACGAACGACCGTCAGACGGAAACACGTTTGACGATGAAACGCGGCACCAAAGGTCGTATTTTATTTTTACTCCAGTCCCAATTCACTCGAAATTCAAAAACTCGTTAAAGCGAGTTGTCACTTAACAGTCCATGTGCGAGCAATTACCGACGAGGCACTGAACGTTGTTAGATATCTGTTGCAGTGGCCGTTGTACACGACGTCGCGACGAGAATGTTTTCGAGATGAACGCGTTCGGCTGTCGAACTGACTCGACGACACGTGGAAAACGGTTTCTAACGCAGCAGTGACTGATTTCAGCATCGGTAATCACACGACGATGTATTAGAAATACGTACGTGTGCAAAATGACGGACGCCGCATGGCCAGATTAGTCACTACTTAATTACACGTTATGTGTAGATGCACAAGTGTGCAAGGGAAAATCGAGCATGACCGAAAATTGTTTTGCACTCATAAGAAATCGGAAGAGGATGGTTGGTTTTTCTGATGGGAGACTTGAACGCGTATTGACCTGGCCTGGGACTGCGATTCGCAGACATACTGGTGGGGAGGCAGCGCCACGGGGATCGGGGATGAACGGGTAAAAAAACGGTACTACTAGGGTCGAGAAGTCGCTTCGTCGTTGGCGGCCTTGGCGCTGGCGAGAAACATGGGCTTCTTGAATATCTGCGGCTTGGCCTTGAGCGGTGGCTTGCCGGACGACTTGGGCGGCAGTTCGGGCTTGCCGTTAGTCTGCGCGGGCGAAGGCAGCGGCATCGGTTTGCTGTACTTCTTGAGCGTACATTGGTTTTGCTTGGCAAAACGCTCTGCGGCCGTGCCCATGTCCGGGCTGTCCGGTTCCTGGACAGCCGCGCCGCACGGTCCCAGGAACTCCTGTCCCGCAGCACCCCCCGGCATTCTCTCGGAAGACGACGTCGACGATGACGACGATGATGACGACGATCTGACCGGCAAGTCCATGACTAAGTCCGGCGCGCCACCCGATACCTTGAGGTCGGCATTTTGGACGTGATGTCGGGCGGCGGGCATCGGTTTCGGCCGGTCTATCGATCCATGCGAGTCAGCTCTTTTGCGCCACAGTTGGATCTTGTGGTCGAATGAGTCGTCGCCCACGCTCAGGCTCTTTGCGTGCGTCTTTCGTGAACCCTCACTGCCGCCGTCACAATCGGCAGACTTGGATCGGTTGTGATGTTCGCGAGCCGCCACTGGCGGAGGCGACGACGGAATCCTGTAACAGACCGCGTCCCTGGGCCGCCGACGTCCCTCTGATGCCGTCGCCGTTGACTTGAAAGCTGTTGGTCCTCCGCTTTCTCCTCCACCAACGTGCTGCGGAGATTGCTCGTCCACCACCGAATCTTTGCCCGAGTCCAGGCTGTCTGTACTGCCCATCTGAAAAACGACACACACGAGCATGGGTAAACACACGCACCCCCAGACCCGTTCTGTAAGTCACAACGCACCAAACGGTTATGCAGGCATTTTTAACTAATGACAAAACAGCACGCAAAGGGTTTAAAGATGTACAAACGTTTAAATGCCAACACATGCTTATTCTACTACAACTGCTGCTATTACTACTATTATTACTACTACTTCCACTACAACTACACTACTACTTGCGGTCGCCAGAAATGTCAATAATTTCAAGTTTTAAAGGCAAATTTTGTGATTCGGCGTATTTTTATTTCGTTTTCGTTCTTGTGTAATATGCATAAGATGTATAAATGCGATGGAATATATCGCTACACGAATGAGAACTTAGAAACTTAGAAATCGAAAAACACGCAGTTATTCATGCGGTAAACGCGTACGCTGTTATCAACTGCTGTGGGAAAAAAAACATTTCTTCCAACGACTGCAATATTTGACTCCAAAAACTATATTCTAATCGTTTATTTTAATTCACATCATGACGTTAGAAAGAAAAAAAAAATTGTTATTATGGTTATGAGTTCCAGTCGTTTTTTTTTTCAAAGCATATTTAACACATTCAGAACGTGTATAAGTCCCACGCAGCTGTAGCAATAACGAGTCGGCATATTGACGCACGCGCGTAACGCATGTTCTGCAATATTGACAACGGTTCAAGAGAAACAGATTGTTAGTAGTAGTGCCGTATTTAGACATTTTGCGCCCCGGTGCTAAAAAAAAAAAATTGGCGCCCCTCTAAGGGGCCTGCCCACGGAAAATATAGGAGATAGATCCTTATGAACCTTTTAGATATTCTAAAATCAATGCTATTTTTGTGTGGCAGGCATGCCACCGCACGCAGCATGCGATAACATAATACGCCGTATTATTATAAATAACTTATGTTTATTGACATTATTTATTGGGAACTAATATTAGGTATATCATAATATTCTGGATCGCTGATAGCTATATTGCTATAAATACATTAATAATATAAATTAACATTAATTTATGATACCGTAATTAAAAATAAAAAAATAATAATTTAAAAATAATTTTAAAAGTTCAATAATTCACAAGTGAGCAAATTTCCGACCACAAAATTTTGGCGCCCCCAAAAAACTGGTGTCCGGGACAGTTGTAGCCAGTGCCTCCCCCCCCTAAATGCGGCCCTGCTTAGTAATAACATACGAGCAACAAGCGTAAACGGAGTGCGCACAAGTGTTTGCCAAGCAGATGTATACGAAAACCGAACGCATTATGCCGCAGCGCTTTACCGAACACCGTTATTAACACCGTACCGTGTGGTCAAGGGGTTATATAGTTTTTAATACGGACTCACGGTAACGGCGATGGTGCGAGACGATCGCAATAAGGTATAACCGCGGGCGCATAGGTGTTTCGCGAGTCAATCGACGGACTGCAATCGTATAAACGTTGTAAACCGTTTCAGCGTTCGAAGCCGATTGTGAAAAAGAAAAAAAAACAACGCTCCAGGAATGCGTGTCTATGGAAAAATCGATTACGAGGCGACCTCACGTGTGTGTGTCTTGTTGCCGATTTTTTAACGAATACTATCGTTATTATTTTATTTATATACATTAAATTTTAAGACGTGACGTTTTAGCGAAAGGTCGCAACGACGAACTGACGCTGTTGACGTTTTCCAATTAGTATTACAACAATAGTCGGTACTCGGAAACCGGAGAATGGGGTGGAATAAAGTTTAAATCAACAAACACGCACGTTGCCGCGGGTGCGGTCCCGGGTCGCGTTCTCCGTAGCGACGCTTACATCGGGTTCTCACGGTTAGCGATGTCGCCACCGACGCGCACAGATGCTGCTCGTCCTGTGCATACACCACATCTACGTCAGTGGTTTCCAATCACTAAGAAGTCATGACCTCTTAGCAAAAACTTGAATCGGACAGAGCACTCTTCTTTGTCAAGTGCACGTACGAAAGAGAAACTTTTATTTTCTGTTCATAATCTCGTCCAAGTTAGACTGCATGCTTGGCAATTTTTACTTTGAGCATAACCGCGGACCATTTATTTGGAACCACTGGTCTACATGGTATACGTTACAAGGTTTTGCTTCGAAATAAATACACCGACGATGTGATAATGTACGGAGAGAGAAAGAAGGAGAGAAAGAGAGAGAGAGAGAGAGAGAGAGAGAGAACAACAATATGTCGTGGAATGTTTTAAAGTCGCTGTGATAAAAAAGTAATGTACTCGTACATTATTACGACAATTACTTGTCGTCGTTCCCTATATAAATAACGTAATGCTGTCCGAACGTCACGGAACCCAACTACAGCTGCGAGACGCGAAAGTTTTGACAATATTGCATAAGCCATGAGACGAAATCGTAGTGCAAAGTTTATGCGCGTGCCACAGACGACCCGAGAGAGAAAGACTTTTCAGCCAACCAAAAATACCATTTTGGCGGTGACACTTAGAAGGTGTAAATAATTTACCACCGGCATACACGTCTATAATGCGATTTGATCGTGTGCTCCTAGATTAATAATATCAGTGAAACCGTGGGAGAGATGAACAACATGTCCTGTACAAACAAACACCACACGTAATCGATGTTCATTATTGTCGACCGTTTCTTCGCATGTGATTTCGCATTCCGCCAGATGAGTTGATCACGATACCGTCACCCTATCATCCCTTACCATCGCTGCCCTCATAGGTCGCTTGTGAAAACAATTGTTATTTTTACCCTCCGTTTGCGTTTTATGGCTCCGAGAATCGCATAAACGGTTTCTTCCAGTTAAACAATAGTCCGCCGTCGTTTGCTTCAAACCCGCGGACACCTTGTGTACCGTGAAACCTAACCAATGGTCAACGACAGAATCTTGGTGTTCCGCAAAAAAGTTATTGGGTATTATTTATGATTTAATTTTATAAATCTTCAAGTGTGCGCGAGTTATTTCATGATAATTATGTACTTAGAAGTGTTGTACTTTGATATGCATCGCTTTGTTCATGTTCAGTTTTTATCCATGAAAAATAATATAAATAATATTCGATTTATAAGGTGGCGATTATTGGCAAACGACGAGTTAAACATACTGTCGGACTGGTCGCAATTTTTCTAAGCGTTACGATATCGCTTGGTCTATCGATTTTCATTGCGTAGGTGCGACGTGCAGTCTCCGAAGAATGTTGTCAGTCTCTTGGTACAATCGTCGCTTCTTCTATGAAGAAATGTCCACTTTATTCTTCTAATTCGTTTGTACCAGATCCGGTAAGTGCGGTATCGAGTTCAAACGAAAATACAACCGGCGAGACCGAGAACGTGAACGTTCCGGTAAATATAAGGATCCAATAGTTTTATAAAATATTGATGGATCGTTTAATAATGAAAAAATAAATAAAAATAAAAATGTTTACAAATAAAATATAAATATATATTATTATTATATTTATATATTATAAAATATATATTTCGCATAGACTTTGTACATGCAGTTTACAATACATTTTCATAGTTTCGCGTAGTACAATAATATAAAATAAATTTATTGTAACTATACGAAGATTCGATATACAATCATCAGCAGTAATTAAATATATTACATTGTTGAAATCGTTAATATATATATATATATATATATAAAAAAAAAATCGTACTGGTAAAATTAAATACAACTTATTAGAGGTATCTAATAATATAATTACATGGAAAAAAATTATAATAATACAACTAGCACGTATATAGGTATGCTGTTTAGATAGAAAGTAAATGAACAATTTTCTACACTAGTATACGTTTTAAGGGTTATAATATTATTCGAAAGATAATTTCTGTTTTTTTTGTTTTTTATTTTAAAAGCGGGGACTAGCAAAAAGTAGGATTCTCGTAAAAATGCAAAGCTCATGAGAGCAGATTCAAAGCTTATCGCGAACAACGTAAAGATTACATTTTTATACATCAAAATGATGACGGTGAAAATAAGTTTTAAAATAGAATCATGCTTGATAAAACAAAATAAAATATTAATTAACAGTAAAAAAACAGCGTTACTCTCGACGAGAACTTTATTGACGTACAATAAAATGCAAATGTACACGCACACGCAAAATATAGTTTATCTAAAAATAAATGTGTACACGCACAGTACACAATACATACGAGCAACAGTCTGTGTTTATGTAAAACACACAAAAAGATTTTATAAAATATTACACTACAAAAAAGTACACAGGATGCAGAAGAAAAAAATTATAGAAAAAACACGAAGTAAAAAAAAAAATTAAAAAAAAAAAGTTAAACTAAAAACTTTTTTCAAACTACGAAATAAAAAAAAAAATAAAAATCAGTAAGATTAAAATAATAATAATAATAATAATAATAATAATGATAATAATAATATCTATAATATATTCTGATACAAAAATTACTATATATTTAACTCAGACGGTGGTCTCAAGTACCTCGTGAGTGGGCGCCTCGGCTACGTCGCGGTGATGCGACAACGACATGGAGTTCCTTTCGGCGGTGCCCGTGGAGTTCGGTGGCCACGGTACGTCGGCCAGCGGTGGCGACGAGTAACCGGAAGCCGCGGACTCTGAGAGCACCGAATCGTTTGAACTGGACGTCCGTCGCCTGGTCGAGTCGTCCGAGGATGTGATGGACTTGGCGCACAGTTCGGCCGCTTTTTCGCGTTCTTCGTCCCTGCCGCAGAACAATACGAATATTCAATGTGAAAGAATGAAATTTTTTAACGCAAATATATACGAGTATATGTGTTATTATTGTTAATATAATTGAAAAAAAACCTATAGCGAATCAATACAAAAGCAATACGTGATCTTGGAACCGTATCAGGTGTACTATTTTTCAGTATATTTGCAGTACAACGTCAAAAGTGACGAATGACCGGTCAACGACAGAATATCAAATGTTATACCTGAACCTGTCTGCTACGGATTTCATAACATGATATTTTCGACGGATTAAACGTTGTTAAACCGAATAGTTAAACATATCTGTTTTTATTTCGATTTTGACGCGGTGCAATGTCCGTTCGAAATCAACTATGTTACGATCAATACCATTTTACAAATAACTATATGACACTCAAAAATTCTCATTGAATACTACGATGAATTTTGTTAGTCTGTAACTTTAACCAACGATTGTTTAACAATCACATTGTTTCATTAAAAATTCATATCAAAACATACATATGTAGTTCAAAAAGGACATTATTTTATTATATAAAACGGATGACGCCAGCATTTATTCTCATTGCTATTTATGTGTATGTACATATTATATATAAACAGTTTAATATTATTCAACTTGAAATCAATTATTTTTATATAGTATTTGTCAAAAGACTTTAATGCGATTAAAATCATAATTCAACCAAACGCCGAACTTTAAGATTAACGATTAAGCGAATACAAAATTGAAAAATGTACACTTTGGTTGCTTAGATTTTAAAGAGACTAAAAATTAAAGAAACTATTGCTACTCGATTTGTTTTAAAATTTATACATAACTCAAAATGATTATATTGCTAGACTAAAAAATCAATCAATTCCTTTAGTAAAGTAAATTAAGTATGATATATCTTATATATCTATATTGACAAAGTTTTTTTGAATACAGTTTAAATTTCAGATGGTTGAAAAATAAAGATTCTATTGGGAGATTTACCTGATTTTAAGAAGAATATATTTGTCTGGTATGAGACCTTCTCGGCCATTAACATTCCCTCGCCACCAATCTCCGGAAACTTGGGTATGAAGAGTAATAGTTGCACCTTTTTTGAAACTTAATTCACGTTCAGATCGAGCAACAAAATCGTACTGTGCGGTAGCTTCCAGACTTTCACATTCTGTGAAAAAAAAAGTGTTCTTCATTTGAAATAATAGACTAACAAAAAATAATTTATAATTACATAGTTAAAAACCTAAAATAAAAACATAAAATAGTACATTCAATTATTTTTAACATTAATATTCTAAAGCAGTGGTTCTTAATCTATTGTAGATCATGGACCCCTGATAAAAGATTTTTAGAATTTGCGGATTCCCTTATAAATTTTTTTTTACAAAACATCTAATGTTATCAAAACCAAAATTATAATAATTATTTTTATATAATAAATTACATTAGTAGACATAACAAAACATAAATATTTATAATTATTTTTATTAAACTTAATTTTTCAGTTAATTTTAATTCAATAATATAAGTTTTAATGTTTTTTTTTAATATTCTTAAAATTTAATTTTTATTTACTTAATGCCATGGTTGGTGTTATACTTGAGACATGAGTTTTTGATCATCGTATAAAGATAAGATCTGTTTATTATATGATAAAAAATATATGAAAAACAAAATAATAATAATTCAACAATATTGTAATATTGTACTCGTGTCATGTATTGACGTATGTTGCGTTTAAGGTTGTCGTGAACCCCGACATGAGTATCGCGGACCACTAGAGGGCCACGGATCATAGGTTAAGAACCGTTGTTCTAAAGCAAATTCTCTGACAAAAAAAATAAAAATAAAAATATTATGCTTAAAATTGCAAACAAATTAAATTAGTATAATAGTTTCAAATTATTTTGATATTTTACTAAATGAAAAAACAGTGTGACTTCATAAAAAATAGTTAAAATTACACGGATTTTATGTATATTTATAATACAAGTAAAATTTAAAAATATTGATAAATCATAAGTACCAAAATAATATTTCACACTGAAAAACTTATATGAACATTATTAAATAAATCATTATAAGTGGTTTTAAAAGTACTCATATACCAATTCCATTGTTTGATATAATACAGAATGTTTTTATTTAATTTCACTTAGCTCAATCTATTATTAAAAATTATTAAATTATTAAATATTGTTATACATTTTTAGCCAATAAAAAGTGGATTGAAAATTAAAAAAAAAAATTTGAATTTTATAAGTCTGATTCAAATCAGAAATAGTTGACAGCCAGAAGAAATCAAAACAAAAGTCTTTGCCAATAATATTATTTTTAATGATTAGATAATTCGAGTAATAATTTTTCAAACATTTAATAAGATCTTTTTCAATTTTCTATGGTTTTAAAATTACATATTTTGCAATTATATATATATATGAAAGATATAGTATAAAATTAACACACCAGTGCAGGCTTACTCCGTAATTAATAATGTTCAGTTTTTATGATTATCTCATTGTTTTAAACCAAAATAATACTCATTAAAGATGTATTGACCGAGAATGTGTATTATTTTGAATATTTTCTATAATATTCTAACTATCAGATGGTACCAAATATGTTTAAAACGCAGTTTTATTGAGTCATAATTTCAAATTTCAAACCATTTACGCTAAAGTCTGGCGTTAGATTTTTATGCTTTGTTAGTTTTTTGATTACATAGAATGTTATTTTATCTCATTATATTTGGTCTCGGTCTGTTGTAATCAATAAAACACAATTTTGTTTTATTATTATTTTTTTTCCACCGATTGTTTTTTTCGGCTAACAATGAGGTTGATACCTAAACCACAACGTACCATCTTCTGACGGGTAAACCTCAGAGTCGATATCCTCTTGAGCGTGATCGGAAGGTGAATCACCCACGTCCACATCATCGGGCTCACGAGATATGTATTTTTCGTATACAAGCCCACCGATGTCCAACGACGACGGGAATATATCTTCGTGGAAAAGAATAATATTTTTTATGAGATCGTTGACAAGATTCTGATACTGGACTTGATCTTTCTCTTCGGGAACCGGTATTAATGTGGGACCGAAACAAATAGCAAGATTATAAACGTCCATCATATTCTCGTCACTGAATTCCGATAAACTGAAATGGTATACATATTTTTAGTTAAAAATACCTTTTTGGTATTATCTTCGTACAAATACTTACTGGTTGAGGAACGCGAACAAATATCTCAACATCACAACAACTTGATTTGGAAAGCTTTGAACGAGTTCTTTCATTCTTAAAACGAATTGATGACGTGACTCGAGTTCTAAATAAATGTCAGCGGTATGAATAAGCGTAACACACAAACAAATAATATGTTAATCATATGGTGTATGCGAAAATAACATTCTAAATTTAATTTTTAAATAATAATTGTTCGTGATAGTTGTATTTATTTAAACACAAAATAACGTCCATAATTTATTTTGTCCATTACCGTCCCACGTGGACCATAGAAAAATCAAGTTCTCGTATCCAAATATTGCCTACGCGTTTTTAGCTCACATTATATTCACTTAAATAAATTACCTAGAGTTTTAGTTTCAATATAGAATATCGAAAATGTCATTATAATTGTTCAAATAACGTATTTTTCTTCAGATAATATGAGGTCCCAAGGTTCTAGATTTTAATAGATTTTAACATTTATAAATTATATTTATTTATTACACATCAAATAAAATAAATGAAATGAATAATGACCAATACAGGGTACAATGAACAACATATATTATTTCAAACACTTTTAAGCCATGTTAATTATTTCGTATGCTTTTTTTTGCGAATTTTCTAATATTATTTTTCGCACACTTCAACATGACTTTTTACTACTCACGAGCTAATTCCATAAATTGATCGAAATAAATAATCGGGAATAAAGGTTCTCGGAGTTCACGTAAGTATAATTTCAAAACTCCAGCAACGGAGTTAATATCTGAAGCATCTGTCATATCAGCAAGTGGATCTTCACCTCTTTCAAAAGCGTCTTTGAAATTGTTGATTTCCACTTGCGATCCAGACACTCTAAAAATTCCCTGATGATGGAGACCTGTTAAGTAAAAATTTATATAGGTGATTTAATTGATTTAAAAAAGATCTACAAGATTTAAATGTAAAAACCATATGGGTTATATTGCGATAAGACCCTTACCAAACAAATTAATCACTCGAATGCAACTCTTAATTATCAGCGGTATTTCTTGATTGGTTGCGTCTAGATATTCTTCCAAAGATCCCCCAAACAATTTCGGTTGACCGTTCATCTGTAGCCTACCGATTCTTTTTCTTCTAACGATCGGCTTATGTATTGGTCGTTGAGGTGTCTGCTTAGCAGGCGTCAATTCGACGTTGCCATTTTGGGGGCGTTTGCATATCGATGTTAGCGTTTCATTTATATGTTGCTGTTTGGAATCTAGACGTACAATTCTACTCGTTCTCATGAGATAATCGCGCAACTTCTAAAACAAACAACAAAAAGGAGAATATTAATAAATCTTTCACATGTAAAGGAGATTAACCATATGCGTAAAAAATAATTACTTAAAAATGTCACAACGGAAAATAAATATACTTGTCATTATTACACATGTATTTATTATTTACTATTTACACAGTCAAAATAATATCCGGATATTTAAATATACCTATTTTAGTAATGTACAAGAGGAACACGGTACCATACTCACGGTAAGATAAAATTCTTCAGTCTCATGTTTGTCTGCTCGCAGTTTTATGCTAATGGTTTCTGGTGGTTTGCTGGTCGGGATAGCTTTTTCACCAAAATAATTACTGCAATCGTAATCATTAGCAGTGAGCATTTCCAAAAGAGTTTTTTCAGCAGTAGCTAATGTTTTCCACACCTCGTCTGACTCCGTGTGCAGGCTGGTTACTCTTTGATTTAACTGTTCTAACCTTGTTTCCATATCAGCGCACAACAATTTTTGCAATTCTGGTTCTGCATACTAAAAAGTTTGAATATATTTATATATCATAGATTTATCAGTCTCACGTTTATATATTTATATATATATATATTAGACAAAAAATATATACCTCATCTTTTTGCCCTTGAAATTCAAATTTTTTTGGTATCATGAATGCGGTATGATTAAATTCTAAAAACCGTTGTTTGTCTACGCCCGAGTCCATAGCTGAAACAATCAGATTAGTAGCGTCTAAACCAGCTTGCATAGAACGAATACGGCCCTCTTCGGCAGATGTTTGCATTTTTAAAGCTTTTGTCACGCAATGGTGAAATCCGAAATCCATACAGTCCATTAGATCGGATAAGTCATCAACAAAGTATTTGTGAACTGTACTATTGGTTGCTTCTAAACACAAAAGATACTCGTTGCGTGCTTTTAATGCTTTTAGTTTAGCATCGAAATATTTGTTCTTTCTCTGTAAAATTGATAGTAAAACATTTAAAATGCAATTTAAATAAGAATAAAACGAAAAAAAAAATTACTTTTTGAACTTCTTTCCCGATAAGCCTAACTTTTTTAGACTTATCAAGTTTTTCTTTAGGAACTGCCAGCTCAATTTTCAGTCTTTGATTTTCAGCGACCTTCAGCTTAGCTTCTGCTTGTTTAGCTTCAGCTTGATACGACTGATATGTCTTCATGGTAGTATGCAATTCATGAAGAACCCGTAATATCTCCTCGTGGATTTCGTAACAAATCTCCCGGCACTAAGACATTATCATAACATTATTATAGTAATAATATACTATTAGGTAATCGAAAAAATAATCTTCATTTACTCGTTTATAAATCCTCTGTACATCTTCAGTAACCTGAGACAATCTGCTGACTAGATGGGTGGAATAAAGTTCACTGAGAGCTCCATGATCTTTACTGAGATTTTTCGTTTGTAACACCAGTTGCTGCCAACATGAATAGCTAGTAAACAGCGACCACTGCTCTCTCCTAGGTATACACACAAAGTTAACAATGTCACACATGCAGGTTTTTAAATAGAATATTTAAAATACTAATTTATATTCCTTCCTGTTAACGTGTAAGCACACAGGATACACACTTAGCCAAAAGAATGTGTTTTATTTTTATTTACGGATATAGTAAACAATACTAAATCTGAAATAGATGGTAATTTTTCAATAGGACAACACACTTAATTATACTATAGAGACACGTATAAATTTCTTTTCCACGTGTTTAAATTAGAATTTTCAATGAAGCTATAGGGCGTGGGCCTACAAGACAGAATACTGAATTTATAAAGTGATATTAACTATATAAATAGTATTATGATGAAGAATTTAAAACATTGTTGGTAACAATTATTATGTAACTACACGGCTCAAAATGATATGAACTAGTTTTTAAATGAATTCTTGATTGTGTATTATTAAATTAAAACTTAAAAAATAATACTTATAGGTATATAAACGATCATGACATTGTAGTTACAAGAAAAACTGTTATTGATCAAAAATATCGAAAGTTATCGAAGTATAAAAAAACACTTGTCTTGGTAGGTATGTAACAATATTTCTTTCAAAATAACTACAAACCCGTATAAATATAATATAATTATTTCTGTGATGCACTCACTTTTGTTTTTGTTCTTTGTGGCGCAGTTGTAAGCTTTTAGCAAGTTTATCCAGGCTCTTGCTGTAATCCATTTCTACCTCTGCTCGTCTTCTGAAATAATCTTGAAGTTCGGATACCAGTGATACTTGTGCTTCGACCCGGCTGTCCAGGCATCGTAAATGTTCGTTGAGCTGAAGGCGAATATCTATAGGGGGTAAAAAAATATGAAATTAATATCGAAGCGCCACAAACGGATATAGCGAACAAAACAAAAAAATATGCGATCACAATAATTATTTTTGCAACCTACAGCAATAATAATTTAATTATTATAAATGTTTTTACTATACAAAGAGTTCCATACAGTGTAGTGTATTGTACGATTCTCCCAAATAGAAATTAAAATAATACATAGTTTTCTTACATGGTAGATAATCTATGAATTTGAACAGTTCTAACAATAGCTCTGAAAATATAAACGAAATCGAAAAAAAAAAGTGGGCAATACAATGCTCTTATGATTTTTAACATTATAAAACGGTTTATATCTAATATATAAATCAAGTATAAGTAATCTTAATATAGAATTTGGGATATCATTTTAGTTTCCAGACTTAAAAAAAATACATCCATTGTTGATTTAACGCTGTACAATACAAATAAGAGAAACCTAATCAATGCAAATTGTTAAAAAACATGCCTATAAACCATAATTATATACCATTATTGACAGTGGCGTAGCCAAGGGGGGGGCTAAGGGGGCTATAGCCTCCCCCATGGGCCGTGTTTATATGTATAATGACTATATATATATATATAATGACTATGTATATCTTGACTATTTAATAGAATCAATGGTCGTTTTAATCAAAGGCTTATTGATGTTATGCCACTTGAAGGACTTATTCCGGTCAATTTAAATATGTATGACGATAAAAATATTATAAAAGCTGCTAAAATATATATCCAAGATCTCCATGATGATACCTCATCTACAATCAGGGCTGACCTGTTCATATGGAGGCAACAATGGAGTCAAAATACTATTCCAAAACCGAATTCTGCTCTTGATTCACTCTCTCATCGCACCAATCTTCGACCTAACATTAAAATACTTTTACAATTATTCGCCACGTTACCAGTTACCTCTTTCACTCCGGAAAGAACGTTTTCAGCACTTAATTGCTTAAAAATTTTCTTAAGAAGCACCATGTCGGAAAACAGACTGAATGGATTAGCTATGGCTAATATAAATAAAAAAGAGCAATTCCATGAAAGTGAAATAATAACTGAATTTGCCAGAAATTCGCCTAAGAGAATGCAGCTGTCAGAGTGGAGCAAGTGACTGAACACTGAAACCAAAATTATTATTATTATTATAAATTATATATTAATAAATATTTTTAAAACTATACTAAAATGCTACTACTAAAATGCGTTTAGAAACTTGGTGGTAGATGGTGGGGGGGTTAAGGGTGAATTCTCATATCCCCTCTTACCTTACTTATCCAAAAAAAGTTGTTAGCTCCCCCCCTTATTTAAAAATCCTGGCTACGCCACTGATTATTGATATATTATTATTATTACGATTGTTATTAAATAATTTCATATACAAGAATATTTTTGTTTGCTTATCAATTGTGTGTTTAGTTTTAAATTTGAGTACAAAATATATAATATAATTATATATATATAACGTACTTCTATTGAACAGTTAATGACATGGGAACACAGTTTTGCTAAGTGCTTAATATTGTCATAATAAAATAATTCGTTATTCCACGCATTTATAATAACGGTCAAGGATAAATTAGGAAATTATAATCATAACTAAACATTTTTTCTCTTATGGATATAGAAGAAAATGATAACGCTAATTACTTGTCTTAAAATCGGCAGTCATTTAATAACAGGCATGCGTCGTACTAAATATGGTGGCGCATTGGTGCAAGGTCACGATGAAATCCTACGACACCGAAAAGATATAACGCACTGAATAACTATCTCGATATTCTATTGCCCTCACACATTACACTATTTACCTACCAACCGGTCCTTAGATAAACATTAAAAGGATGCAACAATGGAAGTTTAAACAGTGGAACTCTTGTAACATTTCCGTCCTTTTAGATACGTATTGTACAACGGTTCTCTACACAAATAAAAACATAGTCAAACAAAAAAATTTTCATAGATTCCAGGTAATACACAGTATATAGAGTATTCCACGGAGATATAGCCATTACAACGATAAATATAATCAAAATCTGTTCTTTAAAATTTTTGAAAATAATAAACTTAACAGTTATATTTTTTAAATTGTTCACCAAAACATGAACATTTTAATATTATGTGCAGGTACGTACAATCCTTATCCCAGTGAATCGTTTAAAGAAAACAGAATTAGATTATTTTAATTTTCTCCGGAAATATCATAATGGTTAAATCTTTATGGGACACCTTGTAGATTATGGTTCGTGCCACGAGAGTATTTAAAAAATAAACCATTTTTAATACATTCTTTAAACAATAACAGTACGTAAAACTGTAGCTATGGAAGTGTAGAATGATAGGATGACTGTTAGGCAAATGTTTATTTATTTACTTAAAACCGGAAAGTGTATAATATACTGTATACGAAAAACCTATGTATATGTGTTCCACTACTCCGTAGCAGTGTTTATGTTTGGAGCCGTTGTCGCCGAGCCAAGAACGCACGCATTTTGTAGTCTGAGTGTGCGTGGGCGTACCGCAAATGATAGAACGCGCGTCAAAATGTCATGACTAGATTAAAATATGAAAAGCTGATTAAAACGACGTGTATGAATAGAAGTTTATAATGGACTCTGACAGGAAAAAAAAAATTATACGCTAAGTGCAACCCTAATGATCGCATGCATAAAACCTCTTTTAAGCTTTCGTTAAACGAGCAGTTTTTTACTATTATTCTTCGGACCGGATGAAACGATTTCATATTATATCGTTGGATAATGCCTCTACAGTAGCCAGGTGTTTCCTGTAAGCTGATTTGTATAAGACTTCAGATTTCTCCACCCGCTGTAATTCCGGGCGGAGGAGGGAGGAAACATACTTAATTCAAGTGTGAATATAGCAGCAATTAAGGACGTTTTGGATATTCAAAGATAATTCGAACAATTACAAGCGAAACAGCGTGCGTACGCAGCGTGTAAAAATAAAACGAAACCTAATATGACAAAAATCTTTATATTGTATCTAATATTAGAGATTTGGGTATCATTTTTTCTAATGACCTTACATTTATCAAACATTTCAATGAAATTCATAATAAAGCCTTTCGTGTACTCGGAATTACTGGGAGTTTCATGATCCAATTTGCCCTACGTGTTTTATATTTCTCTCTAGTACGGTCGACTTTGGAATACGGTTCGACAATCTGGAGCCCTCATCAAGAGTATCTTTTAAATTAGAACGAATCCAAAATCGATTTTTACATATGCTGGCTTATAAAACTAACAACTTTGAACTAACCTTGCATTCATTAGCTTTAAAATTTGATATTGATAGTTTGGAATTCAGAAGATAGTTTAATGACGTACGCTGGGTTTATAACATACTAAACTCCAAAATTGACTGTCCAGATATACTTACTTTAATTAATATAAATGTTTCAAACGTAACGTTAAGATCCACGCCTACATTCTAAGGAAATGCAAACGAAATAATTGTCTATTCGCATCGGTAAACCGAATGTTAATTCGGTGCACGTGTCCAACGAAAATAAACAACAAACAAAGGTTATTTTTTTTTAAATAAATTCATACAATAAACGAAATAATATTCAAATAATATGACACATTTAGTGCGTATATTTAGTTCATACACAGAGGTGGATCATTATTGTATATTTATATTATACCAAGTTGTTTCCAATGACAGTATTGGAATCCGTCACTGATATGTGTATTAGTTGATTTAGTGCAGCAATAACGATTTTACTCCGAGAAAATCTAATTGTTTCATTAATTATAACTGATTATACCTAGATCAGCTTAAGCAACCAACTGGTTTGAAAATGACAATGTTATTCCCAACCAAGAAAAGTAATAATTGGATTTGCATTAGAGGCCAAACGTTCCCGGTTAAAGTAATTTTTATAAGGTCGTTAAACTCGTTTAAATGGACTTGACCTGCTTTTATACGACATCCGAACTGTAAATTGAACAAATGTTCTAAAAACAATCGCAGACGTTCAGGGTAAGTATTTCGATCAAATTTCTAACCGGTCCTAAAGGTGAAAAATTACTCGATTTTACTGTAGGTACGATAAACAATCGGCGAATAAAAATTATATGACATCATTAATCGTATACCCTACAAAACAATGATACTGAATTGGTACAAGTATAATTGATATGTGTAGCACAATAAAAGCATCTCATTTTGATCAAACTATTTCATCATAATGTATAAATGCATTGTAATTTATCTTTTAAAAATAATTATTCCTATTTCGAAACTCCCCCTTATCCATTTGGACGATTTTAAAATCTATTTTCGACATCCCTCGGTTCGTCTTACATTAGAATATAATCTTCATGTTTTCAGTATCAAGCTTTTAAATGTTTATACACTTTATTTTGTAGACGGTATTTTTTTTTCAAGTTATATATTCATAGGAGAAAATTTCGTTTTTAACGATTTCTCACAACTCCCCTATCTCCTTCAGTATCCCCACGTAATTTGCGTCATATTTATAATTTGCTACTATTTATTATACGACTATTATATTGTATCGTTTTATATAATTTACAGCAGTGAAAATCCAAAATATTCGTTTCGGATTTTCACCGCTCTAACGCGTCTCTCGATACCACCGTTCGATGAAATGATACGGTTCACCCTGGTTACAAAAAAAAAAAAAAACGCGCGGTATATATATAGATATCATACAGCTGCGAATAAATTAAACCGATTAATTTCCCGCCATAAATACGGAGATACAAAGGCGACCTTGGAGCTCATCTCGCGCGCACTCGCGCTTTCTTCTCCGCCCACGAGAAACTCGTGTACCGTATAATCCGGCGATCCGCGCACCGGTGCATGTTGTCGCACGAGAACGTTTTCGTGTCTACGTTGGCGTCGGTTGGCGGTTCGCGTGTTAAAAATACGCCGTCGGGACCACGAACAAACGTTTTCGATCGTCTAAAAATAGAACAGTAACACACCGCCGCGCGACCCGTGTCGCGAATGCATCCAAAAGAAGTGCATACGTCATACTGGCACCATGCACATTTGGCCATCCGACGAATTACGTTCGGACCGAACGGATATCTCACCGTAGTCGCGCACACGTCATCGTTACGCAGGCTTCGGCGGGCCTCGTGCGAAGTTCCCAGTCGCGCGACCAATTACCGGCGTTGTCATTTACATTCACTCGATAACGGTACTTGTCCGGTACACGTACGCGCGTCCAATTTTCGGTTACCGAACAGATGACATCGTAACGCAACGTCCAGCTGGAGTACGACACGTAAAACGTATCGTCCGTGTGCCGGAGTTGATAAGCGGGTACAAGGATAGCGGTGGAACAGAGGACGGACGGCGGAAGAGAGTTTTCCTGCTGGCCGTAAGCCTAACAACCTAACAGTCGTCTGCCGTCAAACGTACAGGCGCTGTAAAATTAGTACTCGCCCGCGGGGATGGCGTAGATCGCGTCCGTATATACTATTATGATTTTAAGTAGCTATATTTAAATGACAACAGCCGAGTAGGATTTGGAATGCATATCATGGGTAAGTCTGTCGCCGTAGACAAACGTGTCCGATAATAAAATTAACATTGCACAGCAACCGAACCAAACTTAGTCCATGCATCGTATTAATTATTATAATTAATTAATACTTACACCGCATTGGAGTTTTATGTTTTTTTCTTGGTATATTCCATGGTTATACACACATGTGTGTTATACCTTTTTCCACAAACCACACGACATTACAACATTGTTGTTATAATACATAAGTAAATAAATAAAAAAAAAACTAACATCACTCGTTTTGACGTTTATTGATCCTGTAAACCGTAAAACGTGTCTATTCGATGAATTGTACGTGTATATAGAAAAATCTACCCGGTTATACATCGTCAAAGAATACGGGCACAGGGTGGAGTCAGACGGCTATAATTAATCACCAATTCATAAAACGTTGAGGGGGAAAGAAGCAGCCACCCTGTGCTTACATACTTTGCGGGTGTATGTGTGCGTGTATATATATAACAGAATATTCTCTGGAATAGAGAACAAAAAAAAAAAAAAAGGAAAAACCATGGTATCAATCAAATACGCCAAAAAGGGGAACGACTAACGTCTTTGCTTATGACTCACACACTCATCACTGAAGTAACTTTGAAAGAAAAAATTAATATTTCCTTTTATAATTAAACAACAATGATACTGTTCAATGTTTATCAATATATCACAACTCCTAATTAATAATTAACTAAAAACTCAGTGGATATTTCAAAAAATTCTCCTGTAATATCATCAAAATATTTTAAAATCATGATTATTTAAAAATATCACAGATGCACGCTTTGAATAGTTTTAAGTAGCAGATTTATATTTTTTATAACTATACATTCTCGTGTACATAAACCTTGTTAGAATGTAATACATTTCATCGAACTAATTCGTATGTTTTGTAAATTTTTCCCAACATTTAAAAACAAAACGATTAAATACCGAACTATGAAAGGTATTTCAAGACAATTGGGTGGAGTATAATAGACTGGACTCTTAACCATTTACACTGGAAATGTAAAACATGGAAGAATTCAACTCTCTCTAAATTGCTGTTTTTAAACTCTTAAAAACTAAAATAAAACCATTACCTATTATAAAAAAAATTAAATGTCAATGACATAACATTAAATTTATCCAATACTTAAAATATCTATTACAACCAGTAAAGCCAATATTCAATTATGTCAGATGCTCTATCTCTTAATATTTCAGTGGCGGGTGAATTAGTCCAGTCTCTAATGGTGAGGTCAAAGAGTTATTGGTTATTGTAAATGTAAATTAATTGTGAAATTATAAACAAACACGGTTGGTAATCAACTCATAACACACTGCCCGTGATATTAATCCATATGTCTAATTTATCTAATAATATTGTTCATGTAATGGATATACACATACAATATATACATGAACGGCCTCTGAAACTGAAGACAAAAAAATGCATATATTAATATTTGGCTCTAAATCCAATCGTGGGTCGGTGATTAGATCTCATCATTCTCTGAGCACATGACCTACCTTAATTGTTTGGTTCCGACGCCACTAATTACAACCATCAGCAATTGTTTAGCATGTTAGTTTAACGTAAAAACGCTCTAACTTAATTGTTACTTTAGAAATACCAAGTATTGAAAATCAAACATAATATTATGATCTCTAAATCAAATAATTTTTTCAATTACTTTTTTAATACTTCATTTAAACAATTAGTTTTACAATATACTTTATAAATTGACATGATATAAATCTCGACCAATAAAAAGTAAAGTAAAATATTCAAATTCAACTTATAACAAGTCGAAAGCGAAATACTGATTTTAATTATTTATATTTTTACACATAAACTATAATTTTTAAGAGTATCACGTTATAATAAATTATTAAATTTAATTATGATTTTAGTAAATTAGTTTTAACTCATTTCTAAGCAAATTAAGTAACTAACAAATATAAAGAAATTTCAAAAACCTCTATTCACGAAAAACCTTCAAATATTTTGACAATCCCACAAGGAGTCTTTTTGGTTGGGATCCATGTAATTTTTACTACGAAAACGATTTGACATTATAAATCGATTATAAGAAATATTTAAATGATAAATAGAAAATTAATACATTTCAAATTGACTAATCCAGTAATAATGTTGATATGAAAATAATAAAGGTATTAACAGATCATTAAATTACAGCAAAATGAAATAAAAACTTTAATTAAATTTGAATTTTAATCGTTTAAATGAAAAAATACATTACACCATGATAAAATAAAATAATAAACCTACAGTAAATATTTTCAAAATTAACAATTGATGTGTTTATATTTGTGTTTGTCGCAAAGAGAATCCGAATAGTAAATGCACTTAGTAATTTATTATATCGTATCTCAACTAACTTTATTATTAGGAAAAACGTATTATCAGCCAATAACCAAGACGCCAAGAATTATTCTAATACAAAAAAATACATAATATAAATACATAATAATTACCAAAAAGTAATTTTCAATTAAAACTCTTTACGATTGAAACATTCTACGATCACATCCAGTAATTTTCTTTATAGAAAATAACAATACGATTGTCACGGATTATAACAAAAACGGTCTCCTATATGTTTCAATTATGTTAATAAATTTGAAATCTCCAGGGAAAAATTAATATTTTTTTTCTGCTCTGGAATCATGACCATCATATTATTATTGTAACGTCGGGTAAGTGTATAATGATGGAAAAAAACTATACAACACCCTCCGGGTACCAGCCCCTACGGCGAGTAAAGAATTATTACGTGTCACGCATGTAACAGCTTCTTACCCTTAGCGGTCAACGACCTTTCGTCGCCGGTAGTGGCCGAAGACATCTTACCCATTTCGACGTGTATACGTCACGCGCACATGAGAACACAACCGCAGCGCACAAGACGGATATAAAAATCACCGGGCGAGAAAAAAATTGTATATAATAACTAAAGGCTTTGTCCAGTTATTGTTTATCGGTGAATAAATTATCGTTTAAGTACATTTAGAAAAGTACATTGGCGGATAGACGTGCGCACACAACGACGATGACGACGACAACGACGACAACGACGAAGACCACCTCGTACGACACGTGCGCGTAAACTGTCGACGTTGGTCGCGTAGTTAGGAGCGCGCAGACCGCATCGACGGCTGCGGTGTATGCCTATTTAATTTTATACGTGATATTTTACGCCAACGGTAAACCAAAATTTCCGATACAATAACACGGCAGAGCCACCACGAAAAGTACAACTGGCGGAGGCAATCGGTAAACTCATTATTATTGTTATTATTACGTTTTTTTTCCTCTCCGTCCCCCCTCCGTCGACTGCTCCGTGCGGTGGCGGCCGCGCGAAATAATAGAGCGAACGAGAAAAAAAGAACGAATATAAATAAACCGTATTTTTACAGGTTTTGAATATGCCGTCACCGCTGCCGTTTCGTAGACGAACGCACCGGCGCACAGCGTGGTTTCCACGGTCATAACGGAACAGCGGTCATTGTCCAACCACCACGGCCTTACCATATTAAATATATATATATATATGTATTATATTGTATATAGTTGTAATAATAACGAGAGGTGCGACCGCGTTTTACTCGTCATAATTTACGCACGATCAAAGAGTGCAATAACACGACAAACGCCTTCCCCCCACACCCTACTTTCTGTTTTAGCACCTACCGAGACCTTGGTGCACTGACAAACTACATCACTATTACATTTTTACACTTATGCATCTATAAATTAGATGTTAAGATTACCTAAATAAATTTAAAAATGATTTATGCCACTGTGCGTATCTATGACTGAAAGATTATTTCAATATACGTTTTCCATCGGAGCACTGTTGAGCTGAGACGACCGAAATGCAACACGGGACACCTCGGTGAATGTCTGTGAAACAACTTCGTTAACTCTAATTTGGCTATTTTCTGTAAAAGGATCATTGAAATTACATATTTATAAACGCTAATCATAACATTATCCATATCAACAGTGAAATGCAAGTATATATTATTTTTATATTAATAAAATTAAATCATTGATATGAATCATTCATCCGGTAATAAATATAGTTAATGAATCCAGTAATTATTTAAGTTATGCATGAAAAAATATCAATAAAATATACAAAATAAAAACTGTAAGTCGATTTTACTTATCCTAGGATCATAAATGATTACTTTTATGACCTAATAAAAAATTATTATTATACTATTTTCTTATTCTTGATAATGTTAGTAAACGCTAACCGTTAAGTCGTAACCCTTTTGCTTTCTATGAGTAAATAATATTGAGAAACGAATTATATTCTTTGAAAAGTTAAAAGGTGTTAATAATTAAGCATAATAGCCCTAAAGGCATCGATTTTTTTTTTTAGTAAGAGAAAAGGGGGTAGTTCCCTTTGACTCATTTTAATTAATACATTAAATAAGGGTACGGGGAGGTTAATGATTTTTACCAAAAGTATAAATAAAATAATAATTACAAGTTTTGAATTATAAGATAATTTTTATTCATAAATTATAATTAGTACACTAAAATAATTATTTTATTCATGAAATAATACCTAAATAAAAATATTCTTTATTGTTAATATGTAATATAAATCACTGGTTAACGAAAATAAATTGTAAGAAAAATGTAAGTAAAATTCACAATAAGAATATTTCTGCGTTACCTATTCTGTAAAAAATTTAAATAATTTTCAATTAAAATTGAAAATCAATATTATTTATTATTAGGGAACGGATTTATATGTAATAAAAATACAGAAATATGTACAAATATATGTAAGTATAATTTATAAAATATGTGCTAAAAACATCCAAATATGTGGGGGAAAAAAATTTAAAAAAAAAAGTGATTATTATTATTAAATTATCAAAAAGATTTGTTGCATTGAATTATTACAATATCTTGTAAATTATCAAATGTTAAATGTCGCCTATTAGGTATCAAAATATTTTTAAAACAGCTAAATTATCGTTTCATATCAACCGATGTATTAAAAGCATATTTCAAGTGCATACTATCAGAAGGCGATAATTTCAAATTTTTAAAAGGTTGTCTGCCATTCATTATGTCATTGATTGTTTTAAAATCAATATTGCCTGGAATTTTTTTCTGTAACAGCATGAATTTTCTTTTTTACGACATCTATTGGTCCGCTTACGAGTTTTAATCGCTGATTCAACAATTTGCATACTATCGTTTGGGGACATATTTTTTTTTAATAATTTTGTTAAATTATTTTTAATTAAAATTAAATTATTTTCAATGTTTCATTTTGCATAGTATTTTGAGCTTTTCCAATAGCGATAAAAGTTTCTGGAACTAATTTTGAAATAATTTCTTGTATTTTCGTACGAAGAAGACGTATGAATGATGAAATGATGAAAATATGTTTAAAAATATTTAAAAATTAGTGAAATATGTAAAAGTATGTAATTATACCAAAATATGTAAAAATATGTAAAATAAAAGTATCATAATTTTAATAGGAATGATTTAAATCATAAACATTTCTTATCGAATCTTAAATATCTCGTTTTAATAAAAATATGCATTTACATATAAATCCGTTCCCTATTTATTATTATTAAACACGGTCAAGACCCAAATTACAGTTATATGTTATGAAAAGTAAATAATTGCAACTACGTACGATAGGTCTCTATAATATATTTATTTTTTATACGCCGTTATTCACTACCACGTACAAAGTGAATTCAAATTAAAAAGTAATAAATATTTTATTTTAGTTTGAATTAATACATTTATAAAATTATTTTAAGAATTTATTTTACAAGAGAAATATTATAAAATATATCAGAGGCGGCCAAACTTTTTTCGGCCACGATCTTCTGAAAATATACTTCACCTATGAAGATCGACTTTCTTGGAAATTTATTTTATAAACTAGAATAAAAGATAAAAACTTTACAGGTAAAACTTATCGACAATTTGTTCATAACCACCACGATATATTTTTGTACACGTGGCTTAAAAATAAATTCTAACATGATCGACTCTGAAATCATCCGCGATTGACCGTTTGGCCGCCCCTGAAATATAAAATACGCCTATTACCTTATATAATTTGTTTACCTAGTGAACAATTTTAGAACACATTGTGTAAAGCAAACATCAACTTATTATATTAATTTTGCAGTAAACCGAAAAATAATTCCCAAAATTAACAGTAATGAAATAAAGAAACTCAATGAAATAATAAGAGTATCACGGAACAAAAATAATCAGCTGGTATAAGTGTTTTCAACAACGCAATATCTTTCTGTGCGCTACTACCGGTTGACTAAGCGTTGAAAAATAGAACTAACATTCGCATGCCATGTCAAACATTATAGGATACATCGATGTGTATGTGTGTATTAATATACATTTGAAAAGAATTGTGTGATGTTTACCACTGATGGCGTAAAACGAGATCCGAACACATGTCTTTGAAAATCAAGAGCAATAAACTAAGCGCGAGAAAACAACTAGCATATTCGATAGAAATAATTCTACAGATTGTGAAATCTATGGTTCGTAATTTTCAAAACTCATTATTGCACTTCGACAAAAAAAATATCAAAACCTTTTTACTGAGTAAATAAAAGGAAAACAAAAAAAAAGTAAAATAAAAATGAAACGTTATATGAGTGCAATGCACCATTGTTTCGGTCAATGCGAGGGAAGAAGAAACTATAATATCGTTATTGTATGCGTGACTCACGATGGTCACCCTTACAGTACAAACCGGCCCCCTATAAGAATGATTCTTGACGGAAATGAAGTTTCTTTTTTCAAAAAGACGAAAACCATATGTGACATCAACTTAAAGTATTTTTTTGAGTATACCAGGGGCTCGTTATTTTTATTCGTGGAGAGAATGAAACTTTTTAATTCAAAATCAAATATTATACAAATGTATAAGCATTTGAAACTATATAGATATTTTAAATTCCGAAACTCAATAAATTTATTATTTTTAATTACTTAAACATAACATATTTGCCAGTAAATTAATAAAATTAACATGAAATGTTATTAAGATGTTTATCATTTATATTTTTTTTGCAAAACTATCATTAAACATGTAAATCACAATAACAACTAAAGTTCTTCAGAATATTAATAAATTTATATATTTAGTATTAACTAATTTTTGTAATTTTTTATTAAAATGTTTTAAAATCAAACCAAATTTTCATCAAAGTAAAATCATAACTTCAATTATTTTACTTCATATCTAGTTTATGATTAAGTATAGAACTCTAAGTACGTATGAATTATTTAGCCACTCATAAAGAATATCCCTTGCAAACTTATTTACTCCGATTTCTAAAATTTTTTTTACTCAACAACTTAACTTTTCATAATCATTGTTCATCTCTATGACACTTATAAAAACCTACTTTTTTTTAATTCTCAGTACACATGAATGGTCAGTTTTTAAATTATTATTATAAATTATCCATATACTCTAATTTATTAGATTTTCTTTAAAAATAAATTATTATGATCTAAATATATTTACTATTCAATTTTTATTTTAACCATAATATTAATTCAAATTAAATATTAAACCAAACCTATTAATATATATATATTTACGTTAGACCTATGTTTTCAATAAATTTGTTTAAATAACCGACGAAATAAGTAAAAACAATTATATACGGTAAACATAATATACCACAATAATTTCTAATGAATCAGAAATTACATCATAAAATGTTTTATATAGTACAATTTATAACTGTTGATATTAATATTTAATATATCAGTAATTTATTATAATAAAAATATACTAAAAAAACATTTTGTCTTTATGACCGTATAAATTATTAAATCCTAAAAATATAATTTTATAACTAAAGTGAAAATACATAAACATAAATATATACATACTGTTACTGGAGTTTATTTTTCCGTATCATTTTAGATCATTAATCATCTTGAATGTGTATTGGAGTGAAACTCAAACTTAATGAATGGATCACGTTGAACTGTCGTAACGCAATAAATGCACAACTTTAAGATTTCATAAATATAAAATACAACCCATCACGTTTGCAACTATATTTTAAAATGATGATTTACGATCTTAATATAATTTAATAACTTCTTTACAACTCAACGGGAACACGTTTTAAACTTAACTGTTAAAATTTTTTTCTCCAAGTTTCTACCCATTACTATTATAGTTTTTATTTGTTCAACAATATCATTAAAAATATTTTATAGTTTTTAAAAAGGGAAAAATATAAAAATATTTCAACTACCTTTTGTGCATGATTATGAGGGTTGGGTTTTTAACGGTCATTTTATTTGACAAGAGCAAACAAAATCGTTGGTTGTAGATATTTTTAATTCACAACCAAAAGGGAGGGTTGAAAAGTACTACAAAATTATGAATAAAAACTAAAATGTTTAACAACAATTAAAGACAGTGAAACTCTATGTAATGGAATACTACATACATCAAAATAATAATAATAATTATACAAATTATTATATAATATAATATTACAGTCAATATTTCATGTAATCTTATCTCATCATAGTTTTATGTAGCTTAATAATTTAAACCCAACATTACCCCGAATTCTAATTTAAAATTGAAAACATGAGAATAATTTAACGGCTGCATACGAATTGCGTCCCGCGGCAAAAATTCATTCCGAATTGCGTCCCGGGTTCTTTTGAAGGTCATACTAATTGCGTCCCGGGTTTTTTTGGTGGTCATACTAATTGCGTCCCGAATTTTTTTAACTTTTATAGGTACCAATTGAGTCTCGTATATTATAAAAACTAAACAATATTTCCCTTCCCATTTTTATACAGACTTAGGACTGTCTGTAGTAATAGTTACTAGTTTACTACTACAGGTATGTTAAAAATATTATTTTTGCTTAATATATTATTTTTGTTTTTGTATTTTGTCAAAAAATTGTAACCGTATAAAAAATATTATCGTTATTGGTGAAAAATGTATTGTTTTTTTTTTTTGTAATTTTAATTTTATAAAAATGTTATAGTACCGGTAAAAATTTAAAAGATAACTTTTTTAGGAATTTAAACCTACTAATTTTAACTGATAAAATAGTCAAATGTATTGCTTTTTCAAAATCTGCAAACACTTTTTTTGGAGAAAATATAATATTGATTTTATTGCATTCAGACAAAATGTGGAAAAATGCCTTTTCGTAGGTTTTTAATTCCTTATCAGGAAGTAGAAAAAATAATAGTGGTATATATTTATCATTTTGTAAGCCATGAACTGTGAAGATTTGAGTAAAAAGGCTTGGGCAACTTTTGAAAGTTCCGTCAACAAAAATTGTATCAACATTACAATAACATTATAATCAACATAACCAATAATTTCGACTTTAAAGATATCACAGGTAATGGGGACGCAATTCAGACGTGCTCAAGAAAAACCCGGGACGCAATTAGTATTATACCTTTTTATACCTTTTTATACGGGACGCAATTCGTAAGCAGCGAATTTAACTGCCTATTGACTATAGTTATAATTATTTTATACAAATATTCTCAGATAAATTTAAGAAATTTAAAAAATATCTGACCTAATCGTTTTCAAACGAACTTTGACCATTTCCAGTTATATAAAATATAATAGAATCATCTATGGAATGTAACCATTTATCATTAATTATAAATGTATAGTTAAGGGGATTTCCAACCATGATTTTCTTTCTCTTTCTATCCCACGTGCAATATAGGGATTTAGACGTTTTCAATTTCTATCGTACCGATTGATCAATTGATGTGATAAAGATTTTGAAAACTTATTTAAGTTCATCACAGTCTTCTTTAAATCGACTTTCCCATTTTTTTGATTATGTCTCCCAAAATTTTACAAAACAGAATTAAACGAATTGAAAACATAAAAATTTATTTGTGGGTATGTTAAGTTCAAAATTTAAAAAATATGAGAAAGTTTTTACGACAAATTCAAATCAGTTTTCAAAATCTTTATCGCCTTAATAGATAGATCAGTACGTTAGAAATAGAAAACGTTTAAATCTCTATATTGCGCGTGATAGAAAGAGAAAGAAAATCATGGCTTGCAATCCCCTTAAATTTAAAATAATGAACAGGTACTAATTTGTATCAAGATGGACGGATCAAGACTAGTGCCTTACGCCCAGTTATTTACAATATTCTGAGGAAATTACAATACTATTATTTTCCTATGCAGAATCGAATTTTATATAGTAATTTGTATTGTATGAGGAAATGTATTCATTCATTTGCGAAGGACTCAAATGTTTATATGAAATTAACTGATGACAATTGTCAATTGTTTTTAATATGATAACGTTAGTATTATTTATAAAAAATATATAGTGTCAAGGTTAGAAAGAAGGGTTATTTCTCAGAATAATTCTACCACAAGCACGCCTATATTAAAATTAATTAAAAAAAAAAAAAAAAAAATTGATAAAGAAAATAATAATAATTGATTATAATAAACTATAGATTAATAATTTAAAAGTATTATCGTTATAATTATATATCCTTGTATCTATAATATAATCATTTATAAAACTAGAATTATTTTCTCACTATTAATTCAAATATATACAAGAATAATTTTAATATAGGGTTTAAAATCAAAATTAAGACCAATTTGAAATTGAAGAACAAATTAAAGAGATATATTCTCGAAATGCCTTGGGTAATATATATATATATAATCATAAAATTATTAACTGATTGATCATAAATTAGTACTGAAATAACAATAATAATATTTTTAAATAAGCCAAGATAACTTATTTGGAATAAAACAATTTAGTAGAATACCGAGCAGCAAAATTGTATTTAGTCTATATTTGAAATTGTTAAGGTTTATTGCTATATTTTGCATCAAAACATATTAAATATAACATTCTTTATAATTTCAATAAACCTTATTTATCTTGTTGGTAATTCTTGTAAGCATTTTCAATCATATAAATTAGTAGAAAATATAATTATATATACGTATAAATATATATTTATATGTATAATTTAAATATATTGTTCGATGTATTTTCTCTTGATGGGTTAAATAACAAAAATAGAAAAATTATAATAAAATTAGCTCATTTTAGTTATCGAAATAATATACAAACATTTCGGTAAAATACGATTGAGAACGTTATTTTTGGTAACACGATTGAGAACGCTCGTTTTTTTTCCAACGTTGCCAAATATAATCGATCTATAATATGAGCACAATGATCTGTTGATCTGTCTATCGGACTTTATCGGATTAGCTGAATGTTAATAGTAACTTGGATACCAGATACGATAAAATGACGGTTAAGCTTTGCAGTCGTCGCACAAACTATTAGTGAATATATTTCATAATTTTGTAAATTCTACATATTTTTAATTTTTATTCATATGATATATTACATATTATTTTTTCAAGAATATTTATTGTATGTATACTGCATTTTTCAAAAGCCAAATAATTGATATGGCAAACTATGGTAACGTTGCACATAAATTCGCTCTCAAACGTATCGTTTTTTGGGTTTTTTTTTTGGGCCAGCTGTAAGTTCTAACTACAAGTTCTTTGTTAATTTTAAATATTCTCAATCGTTCGATAGCCAAACATTTAAATATAGTTAATCTTTTTCAACATACTTATTATATTGTTTCAAGACATTAAATACACACTAAGCATTTTTAATTTTTCAATGTACTTGAGTGATTTTATGACTATTAAATAAATATTATACTATACTATAATATTAATATATTGCTGTATCAATTTTAAAACTAACATAGACAAATATTATACAGCAATTTAAATTATAAGGTCAACAATTAAAAGAAAAAGACCATTTTATATTATGTTGTAAAACTATCAAATTGTTGACTGGTATACACAATCCGTTTCATAAAACATTAAAAAAAACATTATAACCCACTTTTGGTTGTATATTGCTGTGCTATTTTACTATTCTTTTATCTATCTACTTAAAGTAGATGAAATTCTTCTTAATAAATTCATCATTTTCAATCTATGCTAATTATTTTCCTAATTTATTTTAATGGAAAATAATAAATTATATTTTACCAACACATATGATATCAAAATGTTAATAAATGTTTAATATAATAGATCATTAAGCTATTGGAAAAAAATGTCATTTAATAAATTTTGATTCAAATCATTAAATAAATCACACATGTTTAAAATTTGCATTATACAAAAATATAGTTTGTGCAAAAATCAATTGCAGCAAATTCAAAGATAAAATTAAAAGATTCTGAATAATATGATGACTGTACTATATTATATTCATTGATTTTTTACTCAAAGAGTAAGAACTTTAATCATTTATATGTCTGCTCAACAAAATATTTATTATATTTCAACATTCCGTATTCTGAACTTAATTTGGTAAGTTTTTTAGTATTTCTTTAACAAAGCCCCAAATAATAAAACTAATGCAATATTATGATTTAAAGAGTATAAATTAAAGGGTATATGATTTAAATTTTACTTGTAAAAGCAATAATCTTGAATTCACAACATTTAATAAAATTCAAGTAAATGAAACGACTTAAGTTCCGAACACCATACAGCCTGTTTCCCATCCGTACACATGCGTTATTATAACATTAATTTTTTTAAACGTAATAATTTAGAACAACTATTAAAGTAAAATGGTGGTTTAACAGATACCTAGATATAAATTTAACTTCCATGTAAATAATTATAAGAACAAAATAATTTAATACGTATGTGAAGTAAACGAGATAAATTATATCAGTACGTTGTATAATAGCAGTGAGGGTGTACTTAATTTTACTTCATAAAATAAATAATTCAAAAATCCATAATTAAAAGCTACGTATGCATTTTAATGACATTAGAATCGATGACTTAACGAGAAGAATATTTCATTAGAGATTTTATTAATATCGGAAATCGCAGACAATCAGTTCCGGTGAGAGACCGTTACCGCGCTCTACCTCCACTACCATCATCGTCGTCGTCTCCACAATGGGTGTCATCGATCTCTACGGCACGTCCTGCCATGCGTATAACAGCTAAATAATACGCTTACGGTACACATTTTATAAATACAGGTTTTGCTACGTGAAACCGAATTTCGATAGGTCAACACTACGCACGTGACGGAAAATCCATTACAGTTTCGATTGCCAGCCGTTCGCAATAATGCTGTCGGAGGAATAGGCGATTACCGTGGAGGTGTTAGTACGATGACGTGATTTGCTACTGCATTCCGATCTTACAAAACTGAACGAGTTGTCATAAAAATATTCACAATCGAACTTGAAACCGCAACGAGCTGAGATGAACAAATAATTCAAATAACCTGGATAAACGACTCGCAGCTCCCTGAGCTCGGGACTGCTTCTGCTCCAGGTATTCCTAGGCTGAACAATGCACTGGAACATGTTAATCCGCGTTCAAAAAACTCATTGTACACGTATACGCGTTAGATTCGATCGTCGTTCTGTAAAGCGCGTGAGATCGGAAAACACACAAGCATACGTATCACGCAATAGAACAAAAAAATATAAAACGCAATAATAATAATATTAATAGTGTGAAGAACGAACGAAAAACGCGCGCACGACAACTGTTGCGAACGTAGTGCTGGAAGCTGTGTGTGCGCCACCCGTCGTCGGACCGAGTTGTTCCCCGCTTTATCCCGTCCACGGATCATGCGCTTTTCCGACCGTCGCAAGGGGAAATGCGCCATTCACGCGCCACCATACCGACAGATTTCAACAACATCATGACGTCATCGCACCAAAACCACCCTACGCGTCTACGACCAGACTCTTGTTCGAAAATCAAACTTCCGACGGAAAGAAAAATCTTAGTTTCTCGACGCACGTCTCCGACTAATGTCGCGATATCATACTACGCAGAACTCGGATCAAGGTCATCCGGAATTAAAAAAAAAAAAAGAAACTTTTCGTACCCATCGACCGCTTCATCAATATACGTATCGCTGTCGGCCAATACCGTACGTATATATTATGCGCCACATTAATAACGCACGGACATTATTTACCGGTCGTATTGTACATCGTACATGGTATAATGTTCCGGGATGTAAAAAAAAAATTAAGCCACGAGAAAACCTGGTGTTAAACGTGACTTATGTGCAAAAGTGGATTGAATCCATGTCAAGAATCGATCATCAATAAAATCTTTAATAATTTAATAACGCGCAGTATATAAAATGGTTCAAGTGCTACTTAATACGTTTGTGTTCGTGACACCGATTTCATAGTGGTGTCTGAGAAACATAAGTCCGGGAATAATACAACAATAGTATTTTCGATATTTTTTTAACAAACTGCACATCATGTTATCTTAAAAGTTTTTCTCAATCGTAATTGTATATTATTTCCAGCCTGAGTTGGTTCAAAATATTCTTAAAAAATCGATCCCCAATCTTCATTTAAATAATAAATTATTTTACTGCATTAATTAACGATTGCTATGTATACAACTACTATAATGATATATTATATTGCTCATTTGCAAAAATTAATCGATTATTTGAAAAATTCTATACAAAAATAACATTAATGGAATACTTTTAGTTTTAATTATTATTTTTTTTATTTTATTTTATTTATTTTTTATTACTATTTTTTTGCGCCATGACCAAGGTACAACTACCCTAATGCTTGGGTTTTTTTTTTAATATTATTCAATTTTAACAGGTTTTAAGTAATAATATCTATAAACTATAACAAATCATTATGGATACTATTACTTAAAACCTGTTAAAATTGAATAATATTAAAAAAACCCAAGCATTAGGGTAGTTGTACCTTGGTCATGGCGCATTAATTTCTCAAGTGTTGAAAATGTTTTCTTTAACCAACAACAACTAAACAAAATGCTCATACAATGTTATCGATTCGCTAAGAACATATATTATAATATTTTAAAATTACATGAAGGATTTAATATCAATTGAATTAAATTTGTCAAACTGATCTTATGACTTTAATAAACTACCAATTTTTATATAATTATATGATTAGTAACTTTTGATTAAGTGTGGATGTAACGTATTCATACATTTAAAGTTCGTAAAAGAAAATATAATAAGTACTTTTGACTTTTATAATATTTATTTACCTATTTTATTTAATTTTTATATTCATTAATTAATAATATATAATATATAATAATATATAATTGTGAAGCATGTATATTTAGCTATTGTCAATTTTTTGTTAAAACTTATAATTATTATCAAAATATCTTAAATAAAATAAAATTAATATTGGAATATATTTTATTATATTGAATATAATATGTATGATATATAATATACTATAAAAATAAATTATTCCCTTTTAATTTAGTTAAATAGTTTATTTTTGTATTTAATATATATATATAAATTTTTAAAGTTTAGTTAATTTCGAGGTTAATTGTATAAATTTTAAATTACTAAATTACGTATTAAACAACAATTAAAGTTGGTAAAATATTCTTTAACTTCCCTGTAACCTATTTTATTAAAAAAAAAAAAAAAAATTGAAATTAAGTTGAAAAAAAATGAAATGTGTATATAATAATAAACACTGATTTATTGGTCTACAGACGGTAACATAAACACGTCCAACTTAAATCAGGAAGCAATAGCGGATGAAAATGAACAGAAAACAGAATTTCAAAACACATGGTATACCAACTACTAACAAAAGATCTTATGTATAATCGTTAAAATATAGACCACCCAAAATAACAATTTAGCAAAATATTATTTTACAAAGGTCAAAATAATTCATAATTCATTATGTCATTTTAATCATAGAAAATAATTTACTTTTATTCATTTCCTGATTTGTTTAGGTATCTCAGTACTTATAATGTTGTATACATACGTGAACTCGATATAAACATATTCCAAAATAAATCACCTATTGTATTTTCAAATGCACAATAGACCTGCCGATTTTTTACGGTTAGAGAAACGTACAGAGCCAAGACATGATAGAAATTCAATATGCACATAAAAGAGAAAGTGAGTACATACCGAAATACATCTTGTATATCGTCAATTTAAAAAACAAAATCCAAAAGTGTTTAAAATACTTAAAAATGTTCAGTATATGAATAAATTCTACGACAGGCTTTTAAATTTATCCGATTCAGAGATACATGAAAGGGAATTTTATTGATTGTATCGAATTAACGGGTTAGGAAAAAATGCTTACATTGATTTCGCTGGACGCTGTCCCCCTCTCCACCTTATAATATTTTATTACATATCTAATTGTATAAAATTGTAGTAAATGTTTAATTCGATATAACAATAATATAACTCTACATGTATTTAAATATATATTTACCAAGAATTTGGAAATGTTTCGACTAATTTTGTGTCAAATAAAATCTGCATTCAACGATCCGTATTTCAGCCCATATTCCCACACAGCATTTGTTAATCAAAACGATTGTATAAATATTTAATTTTGATTAGAATTAAAATATTTAAAATTAAAAGTTAATACTTTATTGAATAAATGTATAGTTATTTTATTTTAAAAATAAAATATTTTACAATATTTATTAAATATTTTAATATTTATATTTGATTTTCAATGGTAATAGTTATTAAAATAAACTTAATATATTAACTTTTATTCAATTTGTGAGTTTAAATACTTATTTAATTCTTAACTCTCAATATTCACAAAATATTCATAATTTTAATTAAATTTATAGTTTATATAGATTTAAAAACAAATATTAAATTTTCATGTATTTAAATACCTATTGATACGCAATATTGTATATTTGTACTTCGTTATTCAACTTTTCTGAATAATATCCATATAAACGTAAAACATAGGTTGTACCTATTTATTTTATAAATAAATAAATTTTCGATATGTAAAAATTTAATTTATTTATGATTTTTACATGGTATAATAATTATCTATACAATATGCATTCATAATTTTTTATATTATTTATTATACATTGACTTAAGTATATTTTTTATATATTTTTAGATGCAATTAAAAAGCAAATCAAATTCAAAACTACTCCACTCAATGAAGTTGAAGATATAATAAAATACATTTTAGCTCAATCTCCATTTAACTTGAAAAGACAACTTAAAAAAAACACTGTTCCTAATTCCATTTAAAAATTGAATATACGTGTATTTATATAATATTTAATTTATGCGTGTTTTTTGTATTTTTACCCATAATGATAAAATAAAAAATAAGTTATTTATTTAAAAGATTCCTCAAACTGACCAAATCCATTATTTTTGTTTATTCCATAAGAATTTATATTCGAGTGTATAGACTATATTTATAAATGTATCTAAAGGTTTGGTGTGAAGACAGTGTTTAATAGTTTAATAATACATGATATGCAGTTAAAATTGGATAGATTAAAAATATAAGAGAGTACCACTATAGATAAAATTTTGAATTTGTTCATTTTTACCAAGAAAGTATTAATTGTGATTCTGATGCATGGTGGGGGAGTATTATTGTATGCATTAAGCTTGTATTTTTCACTCTCGTGGATTTTAATATATTTTAAAATGAAAATATTATCCAGGATTAGATTAACTAAAAAAATGAAGATACCTAATTATTAAAAAATTTTAACTTACAATATTATTTATGAGTTATTAAATTACTTCCATAAAAAATGAAATAACTGAAATAACTTAACTTACAAGAGGGGGTTACAGCCTACCCCCTCTTACTATATCACTTAGTTAAGTATATACAGAGTTATACAAAAATATATACACTGGTATATTATTTATCATATCTTCTATTGGTAGTCTATATATCAATAAATAATAATAATATTAACAAGCAATATTTAATAACATATATTACATTTTAATCATTAATTAATGTATAATTTTGAAACCATCAACATTTATTTAATCTTAATTAAATATTAAGAAATATTAATAAAATATTGATTAAATTTTGTAATTAAAATATTGCAACAACCATTGGTTTTTAAATTGTATACAACGTTGGTTTTTAAACATAATATAAATAATTAAAATTGGTTCAAAAAATGTTTTATAGTGGTTAATTAACATTTAATAACTTATATCAAATGAAATTTAAATGTTGACACAACTAAAAATCTTTTTTTACTTTAAAATTTAAATGTTGATTTAAAGTTAAATAAATATTGCAGTGCTGTGTGGGTTATTTTAGCACCAATATGTATACGGATAGATTCTTCAAAATAGGAAACTATTTTTAATGGAATGAATAATAAATTAATTTCTGAACATTTTTCCACGATATATTCAAACAATCGAGCATGTGTTTTTACATTTGTCTGGTAGTAAATAGTATACGAGTAAAATATAATATCCATTCTTGAAAATGTGTATAGTAAAAAGATGATGAAAATATTTTGTTATTATAAACAGTAGCCGCAGAATCAATAGTCGACGGAGTCGATACAAAATCGGCGGAATCGATATACGCCCCATGAAAAAACAGTATAATTTTAATTTCAAACCAATTTTATTTTTCTAATTAACTTATTTGATTCGTTCAATATGGTTATAACAATAAATATATAAATAAATATAATAATACATAATCTTTAATCAGAATACATAAATCTACGTTGTATGAATATCAGTATTATCATTTGAAAATATTTTTAAATACAATATGAGTAGATACGTATTAAAATCATAATATGATATAACTAAAATTTAATACAATTAATTAAATCTTACCCAGTACAACTAGGAATAATTTTAATAACATTTCATTGTTGGATAAAAAAAATTTAAAACAAAAAAATTTTGTTGTACTAGTTTTATGCAAATTTATCCAGGTGAATATATTCGTTATATAAATCATAATTTTTGCTTGGCAGATTGAATATCCAAAATTTAGACTTACAATAAAAGTACTGATTTAGAGCGTAAACATATTTTATAATAAGCGTTTATTAATATTAATAAAATAAAAGATAGAAAACATTAACAGGATTTTTAAGCTGCTAATTTCTATAAATCAAATCCATGACATATTAACTAATGAAATAATTAATTTAGCTTTTTCTGGATAAGCCGAAAATATTTTGACAGCAACTAATATTATTTATATTATTAATGATAGAATAACGAAAAATCCTGTAATACGATGGAAAAAATATAATACACAATATGTATAAAATACACAAAATAAGAAAACCTACATCATTTTAAACAATAAGCTGATTAAAAGCGATTAATATAAAAATAATACATACAACGATGTACCTCAGTGATGGATGTATTATTTTCTATTAATAAAAAATAAAATGTTTTTAAAAAAAAAAAATAGAAAACTTATTTATGTAATTTTACAATATCATACACATTCAAAAGAAATGTACTTTTATAAATTATAAAAAAAAATAATAAAAATTAAAAATTCTAAAATCCAAAAAAACATTATTTAAGAAAGTAATAATATAATACTTTAAAATTAAACTTTTTTACAACTCGTTTGCGTACAAATTTAAAACTCAATTACGCATACGAATTTTTAATACTTGCTATAAATGACCCAAATGTAGGACTCGTTTTCGAACATAATCTATAGCAAAAGTTTTTACATTGTACATTTTTTATTGGTAAATCTAAACAATAGATCACCTGATTTTGAAACACATGACACTATACTTATAGTTTTCAATATTAAATAACGTTTTCCTCTGCGCGTTTTAAAAACATTTGATATTTAAATATCCATGGTACTATACGAAATACAATAACTAAAGAACTGGCAACTCGTGTCTCAATAGCTTCACACGTTCAACCAAACAATAGGCATATAGTAATATGATAACTCAAAACGTGGCCGAAACATTCGAACACCAGTTAATCAAAAACTTTAGGGATTACGTGCATCTTATCGAAATATTTAAGATAAATTGTATCATTATAAGGTACTGCAAGTTACAATAAATGTCTATATTGAGAATGAGATTCAATAGTTGTACGCAAACGAATCGTCATTTTTCAGTTCAAAATGTGTATTAGCTGGTTTTTACGTTTTTCGTTGTACGTAAAAAAGTTCTCAGTTTCCAAGTAAAAATTGTGTACTGTATAAAAACGAATAACTCCCATTACAACCCATATTCAGGGTTATTAATTTCCTGCGTTCATGGGGACTACAGAATATGACCCAATGTAACATGACCTTGACAAATAGTGCCGCTGAGCCTTGACTCGGGACAAGTTGCACACATTCATTCAATCTACTCTATAGTGTGCCGGAATTACTTAACAAACGCCTACGAATATTTCTGAATCAAAAAGTAGTATAGTATAAGGATATAAGTTTTCATTTTTTACTATCACATCGGTTTTACAAATCACATAACTTTTCATTGTCAAATAAAATTAAGTTAATCATTTATTATTTTTTAAATTAGATCAATCATTTAATTGGATTGAACTATACAAAATTGAACGATTTTTTTTATTTCTATTAATTATAAAAGTGAATTAAAAAAATATATTATAAATAATAGAAATATTGATTTACATAGAGAAAATTATGTATGTGAAATGTTCAAAAATAATGAGTCATCAAGTAAAATTGACAGTAAAATTCGTGGTGCATCATCAAACAAAATATTTTTTCATAATGCTATATAACTTATTATTTTAACAAGCGAGAAAAAAATGTACACACGTTTACGCTAATAACAAAATACTTATGTTTTTATTTAGGTTTATAGTTTATTTGTTTATTTCCTGCACTCTGTTTACTTATAACAACTATAGTTATGTTATATAATAGTAATACAAAAATTTCATTTCTCATTATTATAATATTTATAGTTCAAATTCAGAAAAATTGTAATTCCAATATTTATAAAAATCACCCCAACATAATTTTTTGATCATTTCACAAGAATTGTTAAATTATTTGATAAAGAACATAAATCGAATAAGTATTTAATAATCAAAAATAATAACTTAATAATCTAAATAAGTCTCATCAAGTATTTATTAAACAAAAACTGAATTTATTAAACATGTATATTAAAATATTGATTTTATCTATTACATTTTAAGTAATATAAAATCAATGTTATCATGAACATTGTCAATGGAAACACGTATATTTACTACCTTCTATGTTATGAATAACTTTTGTCATTTTTAATCTCTTACTTTATACAAACATATATTTGGAGACATATTTTATAGATATTATTGCTTATATTTCGCTTGCTAATTCGGAGGCAGCTGTGCGCCTGTTATACGAATAAATTCGTCATGCCGTTCACATTTTCGATTTAATCCGTTACATCCTCATTACCAACCCACTGAAACACTAAGGCTGGGCCTTCCTCTTACCTTGGTGATAATTTTTTTTCAATCTCCAAATCTTACTAAATTAACTTAACTAATCTATATCTTTAATTATAAATCATCAAATATTTTACCAACCAATTTATAACAAAAAATATGACCTTATTTTAATTTTTCTAACATCGATTTCTCTACAAAGTTTATTTATATAATAATGTTATGGCAATTGACACGGTCTAATAATAATAACGATACGAGTGTAAAATGATATCAATTTTTTATACTCAAACCCTTTTCGTTCCAAACAACCTTTCTTCAACATCTGTGTTTTTTCATTTTAGTTTTATTTTCCTTTTGTTTTGTTAGTCACGTCGTGTCACTATAATAGTTTTCAAGTGTTTCATTTTAATATATTTTAAGTCTATGTCATGGTTTGAATAAAAAATAACACGAAAAAAATACACGAGAAACAAAAATATGTACTTATTAAAACACGCATTACTTTATAAAAATTAAACCACTCTTACAAAAATAATTTTCAAAAACACTAGTTGTATTTAATTGGAAATCAAAATATGTCAGATATTAAACATTTCACATTCTTTCAAAAATATTAATAGTTTTATAAAAATATAGTTACTTCTCTTGAACCTATGTTCGTCACAAACTATAATTTTACAACTGTATACATAGTTAAACTTCAAAGACATATTAGTAAAAAATATAATACGTGTAATGATCTTTGAATTCAGTGTATATTCAAGTTAAGGCAATTTTAGAATATTAAATTAAATTAAAAAAAAAAAAAATGACGAATAGAAATTAAATATTTATGGAAGCAAGGATTCTATATAGACATTATATATGAGTATTAATATACATAATTGTCGGAATGTTAATATAAAGTAAATTAACCTTTAACGTTATAAAAATATACCACATAGGTAATCAATTGTATTACACATTTAGATATCCAATAAATTTATCTGATAAAGATTTAAATATAATTATAGTACATTTTCATTAATATACTTTAACTACCTATATTATTTTACAGCCACATAAACACAATAGCATAATACACAAATTATTTATTTTATTCAATAAATCATACATCAAAATAAAAGTAGCATTTATCTACATGTATCTGAAAATTTTAGTATAAGATTATCGATCAACTTTAATAAGAAATAAATTATGAGTTTTTTAAAAATTGAAAGTATACACTATACACATCATATTTAATCATAAAAAAAAAATGATGACTCAAATCATAAATATATAAAATATTACAATTTCCATGCAACACAAATTCTCTAAATTTATGACTTTATTTTATAAATAAAATTTAATTTAATAAATAATATTTATTACCAGTTAAAATTTGAAAAATATATTATTTTAATGTTCAATCCTCAGTTCAATCAGATAAACATTATAATTAAAATAATATTCTCAATTTTTTTTTTTTTTTTTTTTGAGAACAGAGAAATAAAACACTATAATTGTAAAGTAAATATAAGTGGTTTGAAAATAAAATTAATAATTTATAAAAAAAACTGTAAATCATTATGTCGACAGTCTTAACCCAAATACATATACATAATATATTAAGTATAAGGCTATAAATATATAGTCTGTTAGTTATTATTCAAATAATTTCAAATATTTTAAATAGGTAATATAACCTACAACGTTTTAAGTGTAGCATATAAGTTTTATTGTATGTAATTTATGTTATAAAATAATTATAAAAATACATATAAAATAAACAATTTTAATCTATCTTATATATTCCCATACCACTATATTTAATACCTCACTTAATACCTATGGTATGTTATTCACAAGTCATTTTCAGAAGTTAAGAACTTCTATATTTTAATTTAACTATTATTTTATTCAACAAAATAAAACAAAATCCTTAAACATATAAGTAATTATTGTTGCCATGATAATGATATTGAGGTATTCCGATAATATATTTTATAATTATTTTATAATTATAGAAATATTATACTTTATAATAATTCTAATTGTTCAATATTTTTAGTAATCAAAATATTAAATTTTAAAAGCAAAAATATAAATAACTGGTAAGTTATATATAATGCATTTATAACTTACAGAAATATAAATAATTAATGATTATTAGTATTACATTATTATTATTATTATTATTGAATAAATATATTTATTCCCAATACAATGTGGGTTATACTCAGTACAATAAATTTTGCTATTTTTCAAATTAGTTAAATTTAGGTATAATATGATTTTTTCAAATATTTCATTATAATATTTATCTATATGATGTATATTAAATGCTTAAAATAAAATATTAGTGTTATTTTATTAATATTTTGTAAGTTTTAGTTTACTAAAAGATGAATACAATCCATGTTTCATGCATGTCTTAAATACAGCTAAGAATATATAGACGTAGATGTTGTAGATATATAGTAAAAAAATTACTTTTTTTTATAATAAGCATCCTATTATCCAAATATAATAGAAAATTATGACTGCTGGATTTAAAAAAATCTTATTACGAATAATAAGATTTGATTTTACTTATGAAAATACTATTTATAAAATAATTATGCCTCATAATGTATATGATACGCATGAACATAACAAGTACATATAAAGATTTTAAAAAAATTGTACTTTTTTTTTTATTTAATAGATAAAACATCAAAAAAATAATGTATATAAGCCGAGTATTATGTAATGTAAAGAATGACATAAATATGACAACATTTAAAATAACTGTACACATTATATAAACAGCATATTTTTATGTTAATACATAAACTGGTTAAACATATTTATTTATTGGTACATATTTCAAATATATCCCACTTAATATTATGTGTTTACCACAATTACTGGTAATCCAATTGTATTACATACTCATACAGTTAGTCGAATAATATCAGGAAACAACAAGCATTTAACTGTTTGAAATGATTAATTAGTTTTCAAATATATTACAGAGCCATATGGTAAACCAATGGTAGTGGTCGTTTCATAGAGAAAGGATAAGAACATCTGCCCACCAACGTGATGCAAAAAAAAAAAAACACACAGGCCTATAGATATTTTCATCTTTTATGGTTACATTAAATTTTACAGCTGACAGCTGAACTTCCTAGTACTAAGTCCGTAACAACGAATTTTGAATAAAGTATAGTCACACGATATTTTATCATTATTTATACATGAAAATGGTGTTTTTTTTTTTTTTGCTCGCACTACAATACATTGACACGAGTATTGGCATAACTACTACAATACATCATAGTCATAATAATAAGTTAAATGGCGATTTCGATAGCCTTAAACGTTTTAAACCAACAATAAATAAGAAAAGATAACTCACTAGTCGTTGGCTATTTAATTTCATTGATTTTGAGACTACCATCTGACCCTAGAAAAATCCCTTAGATCACCATCCCTTAAAATATCTCTTGAAACAAATATACCAAACGGAATATAATGAATATAAAGTAAATTATAAAGATGAAATACAAAGATAAGTTAACTATTATAATGTTTCTACAAATAATATTGTTAGGCGAGATCATTTTAATTTTCAATGAAAATTGAATTTAAGCATAATCATAAATGCTCATATTATTAATGAAAACAAAATAATATTTTTAAATTTAGCTTTCGATACATAAATTAACTCTATCTGTCAAAATGTCATTTACCTACAGACATTTTATCATTTTTATTGTTCAATAGATTAAGCTTTCAGTGATTCAGCGTAGTACATACTACGTCAACCGTAATATGAAATAATATGGAATGATCCCTTGAATGTCGGAAACAATTTAAACTGAATTTTATACCCGACTTTATCATTACATATGGGCATCTGTATGGTATGCAAGCAGTGTCAAGATGTTTAGATAAAAATCTTTCACGATCCTCCCTATTGTCAATGTCTTAACAATAGCAACCCTCTAGGTCTATTCGGCTATAATAAACATTCTTTTATGATGTCTACATGAATAGATATTTTTAAAAAGATACGTTTTGTGGCTGCATTGGTTTTCCACAATGAGAGGCAAAATAAAATCTTATCATAAAAATTAATATTTCTTTCAAAACAACAATACGTTACTTTGCATGTTACCATATGAGGTTTGTATTTGTATGTTTGGACCAAAAATACGATTAGTTTTGTATTAATGTTATGATTATACATGAACACGTTGTTATATATATACAAATATATTACATTCGTTGTCTACAAAACTATAATATTAATAAACGGAAGTTGTTATATTACACATATGCATTCTAATAAAATAGGGTATAAGGTGTTCATTTAAGAAATACATTTCTAAAGTTTCTAGAAGTTTGAAAATAACACGTATGACGATTACAATAACGATTTTGATACCTAATTAAAATACAAAATCAAAATATCATGATATGGTTAAAATATAAAATAAAAAGATAATTTGTTCAACTGGCACCTATAGTTTGAATTTTCAAATACGCAATAGTCAACCATTTTATATTTTATTGTGATAATTTTATTCATCTTTTAAAATGTCTAGCATTTCATAGGGAAATGGTAAGACATGAGAATAATAAAATTTGTTAATAACCGTCCTATTACTTTTGTATTACTTATTTTTATATTTTATGATAATAATATTATAAACCACTGAATTAGTTAATTATATATATAATTTTAATGGCATTTATTAACAAACAACTAATTAATAAAATTTATCATTTATGTAATCATAATAACCGCTTTAAGCAAATCAGTCATCTAAAGATAAAAATAAAAATAAATATTTTAAAATGTAATTATTTTATATTACCAAACATTATAAATGCATAACTAATTAATAATCTGAATAATTAATTTCAATAAGAATTAAAATTATAAAAAATATAAAATCCTATATTTACTATTTACTCAAATATTGTTGTAATCACATACGATATTAATCAAAAATGTATCTATAAAATAAAAATATACAAAATGTATTTATTAATTCAATATTCTATACATTTTCGATACGAGTTACTTTTTTTTATAATGAATTCAATATTTTTAATGTTGTTTAATAATATTGTTATAATGATATAAAAAGGTTACAATACAAACATGATACTTAAAATACATTTTAGTTTTTCTGTACAAAGTACTTGGCAAGATATTCGAATACATATAATCTCGCATATAATGTAATATGCATATACACATAATTATGTCTTACATTTTGGAAATGTTTAGTAACTTAAAAGTAAAATCTTCAAGTGCATTCATACGTTACTCTTAGATACACTACAAGACGAGTTTAGGTAGACATACTTTATACTAATAAATCAAACATCAAAAGATCCAAAGGTCATAATTACCGAAGTAATTTAAGTATTAAGATATACTCACAAAAAAATAATGCATTTTAATAATCCCTGACGAAAACTTACTTTCACTTCCAGATTTTTCGAAACTCACATTTCACACCATCGTTGACACTTGTCCATGCGTCTTATGATATATTTTTTAATGTACACACATTTTTACTCGCTCAATACCAGTTGTAACTATTGTAATAAATATTGGTCAATAAATATGCAATCATATTTTCATCTCCATATCTGTTATGGACGTAAGTAAGGTACAATACTTTATGAAAATAAATCGACTTGCGGTCAAATATAAAATAACTTGAATTTACTGTTTTCTTGTTTTTGCTCATGGTTCGATCTATCTGATCCAAATGTATTTTCTCACAACCTCAGGTCGTGCGCAACTCATCAAGTTAATAATTCTCCAGTTTCAATCCTTTAGAGCATCTCATTATTGTTTTTTTTTTTAAAAAAAACCGTGATCGAACGCTACTTTCTCCAGTTAAAATCCAATACTCGACGTTTATCATCGAAAATTCACTCAACCATTACCACTAGGACGATATCGTGTTTTTCCAATAAACTTTCAAAAGAAAACAATTTATAATTTACAATTATCGTACACGTTACTCGAAGACAACATTAACGGGAAATCAAATATATAATAATATGTATTTCGAAGAAAGACCGTATCATCAAAGTCTGCAGTGATAACGATACGACAACAAACGGTCGCTAAAGAAATCATTTTCGACTACACGTTCCGGTCTACGTAGCAAGTAGCGGGTGTTTGAGGACGCACTCACATATAACTTTGTTGCGATAATTATTCAACGTTTTCGGTTGAAAAAAAGTAGGTGCTGTGCAGTAGCTTCACCGGTAAACATTTTTAATCTACAAAGTCAACTGTGAATGTTTCCTAACGATGACTGGGTTTTAACTTTTCCCTTTTCAAAACATTCATATACCAAAACAAAAATGAAAAAACCTACGTCACCTGAGCGAGACATTCCAGGAAGTACAAATACGAAACGCACATACGGTTTTACGCAAGTTCCAGCACACAATAATTGGCATAACAACGGCATCCGTCTATGTGCACATATAGTTCCGTAAAACGTATAAAAATCGTAACTAGGTATCGTACTCACTATTGAAATACAGTATCTTCCTCGTGGACCCGAGCCTGCGGATGGGTGACTTAAACGCGGACGCGTCCAACCCATCAACGCCACCGATCTGCTCTTCGGCGCACAGCATTCCGCCGAAAGACCGAATGGCGATGGTTGTGGCGACGGAACGTACGTAGGAAATCCGCCGACCGATGGCCGCGCGCGAGCGCTTACTCGTTTGCCACACACTCGTTTACCGGCGACCCGCAGTCGGCACGGCCGTCGTCGCCGTCGTCATTGCAACTACCGCGAAACACATAGCGCGAAAACAAGATTTACACGATCGTTGTCGCCGTCGTCGTGAACGAGATTCGTCTTTGTCACGAAAACCCGCACAGCCGACGCAACAAGTGTACGAACGCGAAATAATGTGAAACCGGATGATAATGCCAAATCACGCAGTTGTTAGCACCGCCACCCGGCTCCTCGAGCACACGGGTAAACGTCGACCGCGGCTGCTACTGCTGAACGGTAACCGTATTTGTAACCGCGACGATGAACGTTTCGCGGTGGCAGCTGGCTCAGGACGGACGATTGTTGTTTGGTGCACGCCGACGGATCGATCGGTATTCTTGACGGCGGGACAAACGTACGGGTGCGCACGCGAGAATAAAAAAAAAAGAAACGAATGATTATCTACGCGAGAACGTAGAATAAAAAAAACAAAAACCAGTTATAACCTGGACGGTGGCCGTACTGGCTCTGCTCGATCAGTCGCTGCGTGGTTGACGCGGTGTTGTAGTCGGTTACGCTTGCACGGTCTATGTGCGGGAACGGGCGGGCGGGCGTCAGGGAGACTGTGGACGACGTAGCGCCATCTATCGGCCGGCGTGCTGCTGCCCGGCTCTGGGCGCAACGGTAGAACGCGAAAACAAATACAAAACGAAAATAAATAACCTAATAAACGAACAGTTACAGTCGATTTTATTTCCCCCCGCGAAATTATCGTTGTTATTCGTACGACGGTATTTTTTTCAACAGGTTTTCCGGACGATCGATGTAGGCGTTCTTCGTCGTCGCAAACGGACCGCGATGTCTCGTCTTGCAGCGGTCGTTCGAAACGCGGTCAGCACCGAAAACGTTTTATCTTATTTTTTTCCTTTACCGTGGTACCTATCCGGTCCACGTGCGACGTAAATAAAACGAAACACTGTTCTTGTCCGCAAGAGCCGCCGTGCGAATGCACTTAAGTAACGGGACCAAAAACGTAACATAAAATAAAATAATAATGTACGTACGGTACCATCGGATTATCATTTCGGATTCCAATAGTATTATAATACAACGTAATAGTATACACGCGTGTTCCGTGCCGCAGGTATTCGAGAACGGTCAAGATTAGCGAGAACGAATTCTTATGCGTAGCCTGTACACCAATATACCTGTACGGCTGTACACGATGCATACGTTATTACACTTGGCTCAGTGTCGTGAGACAAAGGAATCCGTCGAAACTCTGCTGGTTGAGTGCGAGCGTAAAATTAAATTTAAATGATTTCGGGTTTTACTATTAGATTTCAGCTGCAAGACCGTGCACTTCGAACGGAAAATAAATACGCATGGAATTAATTCGTCGTAACACATGTAGCCGATAAACATCGTGTTTTATTCGGTTCGTTATGAATATTATTGTTATGTGTATTGTGTTTTTTTTTGTTTTTCAAATGAAGAATTTCAAACAGTTCGAATACTATCGGAAATATACATAACTTGTTTGTAATAATTTCAGAAACAATCCTACTTTTGGTATACGAAAAAATGTAGTTGATCGAGTGTTTTCCAATACATAATTGACCATTATCACCTGATTTAATTGCAAATTACTTACGTCAAATCGTTACGGATATAACACGCCGGACAAAATTCATGAATTATGTTTGTTTATTACGTAAGACAGTCGATCGACCAGAGTAAACGAATTTTGAATACTTCCAGATTGAACAACGTTGTTGGTTATATGCAATTCATTAAGATTTTTTCTTTTTTTTTAAACAAGTTATAATTATTTTAATATTTTTAATAGTTGTTGAGCTACATGCATAAATTTTCTTTGCGTGGCCATTTTAAAATCGAGTTTAAAATTTAAAAAAATATTTTTTCACGAAAGTCTCATAATAATAACTCATTTGTAACACACAAATGCACAATATTATTATTGTAGTTTTATGACTTTTGCACCGCGGTCCACCGTAATGTTTATAGTATACATATCATATATACAATGTATACATGATGTAATTACTAAGTAAAAATATCTGATAAGACTTATGATATTTGTAATAAGCAAAACAAACAAAATAACATAATAGTATTGCAAGAAACTGTTGAAACAAATTTATAGTAAAACACTTCTATGCGATTAAAAAGGTATAATTTAAAATAATAAATGGTATAATAATTACTCAATTACAAGGATTATAAAAAACCATTGAAATTAATAAATGTTTAAACCTTTAGAAATATTATAAGTGTATTAAAAAAATATAATACAATTTCAAAATAATTATTTATTAAATAGACATCATTGATTTATTACCATAAAACCGATGAATAACCTTGTACTAACCAAGTACGTGTTGATGAAAATACATAAATTAGTTATTACAATATTAAATTTATTTCTCCGAAAGGCAGAAAAATACGATTAATCTTGGATAGAACTAATACTCATAATTTATGTCAGTAATATGAACACTTATTTGAAATCTAAAAATGACAAATGTACCCAAAAAACGAAAATTTATGTGAAATACGCAACACCTATTTGTTTTTATACATCAATATTTGCATTTTGCATTATGAATTTGGTATAAAAGTATAATTAATAATCAGTAATAAATATCACATTCAAAATTAATTTAGTTTTTAAATCAAGTTAATATATAAAGAACTTGTTGTATTTAGAAATGTATTTAAATAATTACGATCTAACAATTTGTAATAATTTTATAAACGTGGTAATTTAAGTCTTCACAGAGAAAAAAAATTTACTAATTTGAATGAATTTAGTTTATAAAAATAAAATTGTACCGGAACTTATATAATAAATACGTTTAAGTATATAATTTTAAGTTAAGCCTTATGAATACAATACCGTCTATTTAAACGATATTTCAAAGAATCACAATAATTGATGTCCAATTGAATAAATCAGAGTTTCATATTATATTAAAAATATAATTAGTTGTAATAAAACTGTTCGATTTTAAATTACTATACCATCCATATCAAATAGGTAAAAAGATATATGGTAAATTACTAAGAGGACGTGATACCCGAAGTGTGCCAAGGGCTTAAGGTTCATAGATCGACGACAGAAGGAGCTACCATAGGGGAACATTCATACAAGCGCGTAATGCGTAATCGTAATCGTGTCTATAGAGCAGTGTTTCCCAAAGGATGTGCCGCGGCACACTAGTGTGCCGTGAAATTTGAAAGGTGTGCCGCGACAACTTGAACTTTTTTTTTATAAAAAAACATAAAATGATTTTTTTTCAAAATATTAAATTATATAATACAAATAAAAATAATTAATACAAAAATTAACTTAAAAATTACAAAAAAAAATATATAATTATAAATTTTGGTGTGAAACGTGTGCTTGATGTTGTTTGCATAATAGTTCAGTTCTAGGAGGGATCGACGATAAACACACTCGCATTTCTTGTTCAACTGATAAAAGTTGTTCACGTTTCTTATTTTTAATATTTGTTAGTGCAGAAAACCCAAGTTCACAGAGATATGTTGTAGAAAATGGTAATAATATATTTATTGCAATTTCTGTAATTATCGGATACTCAGTTTTAATAAAACTCCAAAACTGAAACAGTTTAAGTTCATTAAATTTTAATTTCAATGAACGATCAGATTGAAGTTCTAAAAGTTGTTCTTGTTCAACTAATTCTAGATGTGATATTACATCTGATGTTACAGCAAAAGGATTGCGCACCCAATCATATTCGTTAATAACCAAAGATGGGAAATATTTTGTCATTTTTTCTTTTAAAATTATAAGATGATTTATTATCAAATCAGATGTTACTTCTCCATCTGGATCAACATCTGTTGTTAATGGAAACATTTGCAGTTATTTTTTTTCTACGTGTGATATCCAAAGATTAATTTTCCGTAAAACCCATTTAATTTATCAGACGATGTTAATACATGAATACATTAATACATGTATGTTTTCATCTTTACCTTGCATATTGGAATTAAGGATACTTAAATGGTTAAAAATATCAGCTAGATAAGCAAGTTTTGCAGACCATAATGGATTATTTAACTGAGTTACGAAATCGCTGTTTGGGTCTTCATTATTGAACAATTGCAACAATTCATTTTTCATTTCATAAAATCTGTTTAAAACCTTACCTTTTGATAACCATCGAATTTCAGTATGTAAAACTAAAATTTCATAACGAGAACCAGCTTCTTCACATATTTTTTTGAGAATTCGTGTTTTAAGAGCTCTTGATTTCGTATAATTTACCATTTTAATTATCAAATCAAGAACATTTTTAAGCTCATCTGGAATCGATTTAATCATAAAAGCTTCACGATGTATAAAACAATGGGTTGAAATAATATTTGGAAAATCTTGTTTTTAATCTCGAAACAAAGCCTTTAAATTTGCCAGTCATTGCAGGAGCTCCATCTGTGCATACGGAAATACAATTTATCCATAACAGTTCATTTTTTTTTAGATTATCACTGACACAATTATATATATCTTGCCCGGTTGATGTTGTTAGTAATTCAGTACAAGATAAAAATTGTTCAATAGCCTCATTGTTTTCAATAAATCGTATACAACTTAATAATTGACATTTTTGACTAATATCGGTCGATTCGTCAATTTGTAATGAAATTTTTCGGCCATCACATAAAATTTCAGAAACGTGTTTTTGAATGTCGGAAGACATATCGTCAATTCGTCGAGATATTGTGTTATTTGATAATGGAACACGAGAAACTTCCTTCTCAGCACTCTCACCTAACATTGATTTTACAATTTCTTTGCAAGCTGGTAATATTAAATTTTCAGCTATAGTGTGAGGCTGCATTTTTTTTAACTATTAATTCAGTAACTTTATAACTAGCAATCTGAGCTTTATCGGATATATTTGTAAGTTTTTCCAATTGTTTTGATTGTTTTACATTTGATGATAATAAGCGGCTAAAATAAGTTTTGTCTTTATTTAACAAATGTCCGTGTTTAGTAGTAAAATGCCTTTTTAATTTACTAGGTACCATACATTCGTTCCTAAGTTTTTCTCCACATACCAAACATTGAGGAATAGAAATAGTTTCTGATCCACAGAAAGTGAAACTAAAATTTAAATAATTATCATGGTACTTACGGCTTGCACTAGAAGATTGTGTACCAGATTTGATGGTTTCAGTAACTTTCGTTTTTTTTTTTTTTTTTATTATCGCCATTATTTTCATCGTAATCGTTAAGCTTTCTTTTTATATTTAAAAATTTATCCATAGTTATTATAAAACAAACGTTGCAAAAATTCAATAAAATTTAGGCTTGTCGTGGTGTGGTTTGAACGTAATCGAGAAAACGGTATCGAGAGATAATAATATTATTACCTAATAACGATCATTATATACCTATTATTCGATAAGTAGATAATATTTATTCAAAGTGTGCCGTGACTTATAAAAACTAATAATAATGTGCCGCGATGGGAAAACGTTTGGGAACCACTGCTATAGAGCTATAAATAAAATAAAATAAATTTTTATACGATTTTAAGACAGAAAAAACATATTACACGGAACAAAACCATTCGTATAAATGCATATAAATAATTTATAGAAGAGCTTATTTTTAAAAAATAAAAAATAAAAAAATTATCTATGGAGCTGCGTTTTTATTTTTTCGATAACGGATTTAAATAATATTTTATAGCTAAAAAAAAAGTTATTAATATAATAGTTTATGTCAACAAATAATTTAAAATCAATTACTACGTTTACATGCATCCATTAATTCGTATTAATTTGATTCGTATTGAATCAATTCGAATTAGGTCACAAGTATACATACTATAGTAATACCGTATTAGGATAATACACTTCCACCAAACCAGTTTACGTGGCAACGTTTACATGCACAGTTTAAACCGATTTACCTTAATATTCGAATTAATAATTTCATTTTTTCCCTCCAATTTATTCAGTGATATTCTATTGATAACAATTATGTGATAATATTATTATAATTTAATATTTATTATTAATAGTTATTAATTAAAGACGTTAAAGTAAAAAATTTTTAGAACTTTGTTTTATTGTTTAATGTGTAGAATTTTGTAAAATTCTATGAAGTATGTCTTCTTCTAACTATTTACAATTGTTACAAATGATGGAATTACTACGAATGAATTTAAAACAACAACCTTATCACAACAAATTACCGCAATCCTGATTCGGTTGTTGTAGTATCATCCGTTTATATGCATTTTGAACTCCCGTAGTTATTTCCAATGCGCATTTCAAATGTGAATTAACTAAACCGTTTTAGGTAAACCGAATTGGTATAAAACTGAATTAACAGTCGTTTACATGCATTTAACTCCAGGAGTTAACTAATTCGAATTGAGTTAAATCGGTTTTAACTGTGCATGTAACCGCGGTAAATGTGTGTTAGCGAGTAATAAAAACGTTACATCACAAATAATGTTCTTCTAGTCAAAATAAAAACAAAAATGAGCCTCTATTATAATACTATTAACTACTGAATGGTTTTGACCCGCGTTTAACGTATTTTACACTTAAATTACTAGTGTATTTCGTCCTCTTAAGTACTTTTGTTGAAACACACACATGCATGTATATACATATGTGCGTGTGTAATAAATAATAATGAATGCTAACATTTAATGGTCGAATACCTCGGTGAATATTTACAACGATTGCACAAAACTTAACAGAATATGATATATATATACATACATACATCACACGCTACGTATAATGAATAGAGAGAAAAAATAAGTGCAATTATATTTGCCTTTACAAATTTTTTCAACAAAAAAAAATCCATTAAAAAATTATTAAGGCTGATGGGTTAGTTTATGTTTCGATGTTTCGTTATACGTATAAATTCTCAATAAAAATTAATTTTTATATTTATATTTCTTATAAAATTTGTTAGTTTCATCTAGGGATTTATTTCAGTTCTTTGGCTTCTTATGTTATTAAGCTGCATCAATTAAACAGATATTTGGCGAAATACTAAAAATTCAAAATTGCTCAAACAATCAACAAATTATATTATTTCGCGTATATTCATCTTAAATTGCGTCTCCTAGAACTTCTAAATTAAAATATGCACGTTAATAATTTTACTTTAGGAGTCCACACACGAAATGCTTTGACAGATTTTGTGATGAACAAGAAGATAGGTTGTAGTTGTATGTTTTTTTTTTTTTTAATTTACGTGTTACACTAAGCGAAAAAATAACAAATAAATATATACGAAGTGTTAATTTATTTAAAAAATTTCAAAGATATAATCAATTTATATCGATATTTTTTCGATTAAAAAATATAAGAAACTTTCTATTTCTGTGTACTTACATTTTTGTACATAATAGTTACATACTCCAAATATTGCTCATTAAAAATGTTACTACTAGAAATAACTTAAAATTAAAATGCTAACGCATGGGAATAAATGTCGTTTTAATTACTTAATTAAAACTTTAATTACTATGCGTTCAATTTACTGTTTCAATTGGCCCGGTATTAAGCCTCATTCGATGTCTAAAAAATTAAATATGTCACAAGCATAGTTTCTAATCATCAAAATACTTTTAAAATTAAATCCAATAGTATGTATGTATTAGCTTTAAAATATATAACATGTACCTACCTATAAATAAATAATTTTAAATATAATCAATTAATTGTAATAATTTTCATAAGAATTTAATATTATAAAATCTATTCCGTTATATAAAACTGTTATAAAAGCTGTTGAAACTCAGTTTATTTAGGATGAATTATAAGAATATAAGCGATAAATTTCTACTTCAATTGTATCTGCTTACCAACAATTTTGATCAATATCAGTGTAGAATGTTTTTACAAAATTTGTAAAAAATGTTCAACATTTACTAAACGTATTTTTAAAATGAATGAACTTGCTAATTCAACGATTCGAGTGAAGAGGTTTATTATCTGTACACACTGTAAATTATCATTTTATTGCTTAAACATGTTTACTTTTGTTGTATTTCAGTCATATTATTTCGAACCATATTGATAAGAAAAAAATTTGTTGCAAAATATAAAAAAACTTAAAAATGACATAATTTTACAAATTATAAATGTTAAAAAGGTATTTATTTATAATATTTTTGTAAGTGAACGCTTTACACGTATAAATAAAATCTTGACAAATCGAAAATAAAATGAGATCCCATGGAAAATTACGTATTTATTACACATAATTTAATAATTTATAAACATAATAAATTAATAAAAAGTATAAAAACATAATAAATGATATCGAAAATTTAAAAAAATTGAATAAATATTCTCCAGTTGAAAATATATCAATATAATAATATACAGTAAGCAGTATAGTATATAACGACAGTTATAACGTTTCAAGGTAAACAAGAAGAGAAGGTGCCTATTATATAAATCATGGTTAATGTACAGTATAAATACATTAGTATTTATTTTTTTCAGCTGAATTTTTTACTAGATATTATTTCAGAATAAATAATATATAAAGTAAAACTATAATACTGTATATATTAGAGTAAAACCTAACCTATGGTAAACGTATTCTGTATAATAATGCTCAAGTAATATTCATTAAATTCAAAAGATAACATCAACGAGAGTAAGTACTAAATATAAAACAATGAAATTCTTTGATAATATGTAATGAAAATCGTATAATATTATGTTAAACGTGTGAATATTCGAACGTAGTTCATAATAACATTTGTGTACACTCTGTGCTAGGGTAAAAACGTAACTTTTCCAAGTCCTCTAGTCCAAAACACATTTCCAGAAAAATGATGTTTTTTTTTTCATGTGTAATGTAATACATCAATACTCAATAAAAATGTTTTCCCGTACAAAAATAATAATAATAAAAATTTATCGGAAATTTTTCGGAAAAATTTTCGGAAAATTATATGACCACAATAGACATACGTGTTAAGTACAATGTTGATATGTGTTCATGTACATCATATTGAGAACATTTAATTACAGTCGGTAACGTTAATCCGAAAAGAAATAATCCAGTGGGCATTTGACGGTGCATCGTCGTCTCATTTAACCGCAAATGTTTCGTTTTAAAAAAAATATATACAGTGGCAAAAATATTATTGTCTTACGAAATATCTACGTCGTCATTCGTTGAGATGTAAGTTAAATGTCTACGATATGTATGTGTGTCCAATTTCCCGTGCCATGTGTTTGGTCTGGCTATGACCAAACCCTTAACTATTGCGATCAGACACGTTATAATGACTAATCATTATTATTATTACTATTAACTGCAAACGCATTTCAAAATAAGAGCGAAAATGCAGAATACGTTGAATAAACCACATTGCGAATTGTCTGAACACAATGGTTAAACACGCGTCAATCCAAATCCGATTACAGAATCAGCGGTTTGAATTTTAATCAATTTTCCATTCAAATTATAAATGGTTATTAACGTTATCATCACATATCTCATATACGGGTTTAGTATTCTGAAGTTGTTATATCATCCTACAGTACATATGACTATAATCTGTAATAAAATCATAAAAAAATAGATTATTCTACATGTACTTCAGTAAAAAAAAAAAAAAAAAATGATTTGCGATAATATTTTATAAAACGAGACCTAAAAAATAATTTTTGTACACTTAATGCTTTAATTTATATTTTTAAGTACAATGCACACGACTATATGTACCTATTGTATCCATTCCGCTTGATTTAATAGGGTTTATGAAATAAACAAAATTAAAATTATGCAAACAATGCAATCCTATTTAATACACAAAAGTTTATCAACATGTAATGTAAGCAGTGATCGGTGACGCGTGTACCAAGACATTTACTCTGGGGATGATAGTAAATATTTCTCTAGAAAAAAAACTACGTAAGCTATTTCATTATTCGTGCACTTGGAAACAATATACATTATAATATTTTTCCATAATTATCTTCAACAATCTAGTAGACGTAACTTTTTCCAGGCATACTATATCATCATCGTTTTAAAAATGTCACTGAAATGCATACATTGCCTAAGATTATTAGTTACAGTGTGATTAATTTAAATCAAAGTTAAACTTTTTGTTATGTGATTAAAATAGTGATCATTGATTATATGTCATGCATAAACAAATTAATCATTTACAAAATCGTAGTTAACATATTTTTTCGCATTTTATGTTAACCATATTATTATATATATATATATATTATTTTATCAATAACTTTATTTGGTCTAGAAACCGTTCCAATGGAAATTTATTGTAATATAATAATATATAATATTATTATAATTGATTTTTACTAATTAAATCAATAAAATAATTATAATTTATTTAACCTTCTAAATATGTTCGTGTAACTTCATCATATAAATGATGTACATTGGTACCTACATAAGTTCTTAATCAATATGATATTTGAAAAATTGAATTACTCTGTTTATTCATTATTGGGTAAATTTAAATATTACATATTACTTTTTTACTTTAATTATATCTATGTATATTATAATTTTGATTTTTCCTAGAACTTACAAATGTGTTGCATTTTACAACCAACATATTTCAATTTCAAAAACTGTATTCGATACTATTTGTATAGTGTCAATAGTTCCAACTGGTTATCTATGTACTTATTTTTATATTCCATAATTTTTATTTTTTATTTTTGTGTGACCGATTATAAACACATAAAATCATTTATTTTAGTTAGTAGATCATCTAGTGATGGTCGAATTTAAAGTAGACTAAAGAAGTAAAACTATTTACATATCAACAATTATAGACTTAAATATACAGTTCTCTTACGAGAGATAGGTTAAAGTATATATAATTAATTGTAAGTACTTATATTTCAAAATCCATGAAATAAAATATCGGAAATCGATATAATTTTAGACTAATAGAACAAATAAACGGGCCTAATGTACCCAGGGGCGGATCCAGAGTCGGGGAACTGTGGGTCAAGCCATTTCAAGCGGCCATTTATTAGGGATGAAACTGAATTAGAAATGAATACCTTATAAAAAAAAAAAAACACAATATGCTCATAAAAGTGTATGAGTATATTTATATTACATTTTAGAATTAGTGATACCACCGATAATGACTTTTTAACGATTAATAAATATAATATAATTTTATCAGCGCAACAAACGTACGGAATAAAATATGATTTACTTAACTTTCTACTAAAACGATATAATTTAAAATATGAATTATGAATTGAAAAATTTTAAATTTTGAATATACATGGCATTCATTTTTCAAGAAATTCCGATGGGCCAACTGTCCAAGAGCCCAAATCAAGGTCTAAAAAGACAAAAAAATTACCAAGAAGCTAATTTTGTCAACAAATATTAACTGTGGGTCAGCTGACCCTCTGAACCCTTTCCTAGATCCACCCCTGAATATACCTAAATCATAGTATTATAAACTTTAGTCGACAGAAATATTAACTCGTACTTAAATATTTTCACAAAAAATTCTCTTTTAAATTCAACAATGTGTTTTAAGATATTTTTTGTGAACTTTTGATGAAAAAGTACCAATATTTTCAATTTAATAATATTTTTCAAGCCTTATAATATGCCACTAAGTATTCGTCAGATTAATATAATTCACAGGAACAAGGATAAAAAATATATTATGTTATATCGAATGGATTGACACATTTTGGAAAATATTTATTCAAACCTTACGATTTATTAAAAAAAATTAATGCAGATTAAAAATCATTTACATTTAATTTATTTGGTGATTAATTTCTATGTTGCTGTGATATTTTCGTGTTTAATATAATTAATAATATTGCAAAGCGTATAAATAATAGCACCACCATATCAGCATTGATTATAGAATAGTATATTCAGTAAGTTCATTGGTTTATATCCAGTACCAACATCAATATTTAGGTAATAATATCACTATTGTTATCTTTAATAAATAATGACTTCTTATACTATATTCTATTATTATATTATAATGAGTCACACTTCAGTGTTGTGTTACCTTTGAGGATGAAATTAAATTGAACTTTGACTTACATAAATCGCATTAATTAGTTGTATCGTAATAGGTTTTTACACATGATCAAACTCCACGCATTGGATAGGTAAGATCTATTATGAAAATAATTATTGTGAATAACGATTTCGAACTCGGTATTGTATTATTGAAAACATGCAACGATATTGTAATACCTCGAAATGTAATTAAAATAGATTTCAATGGTATCAGTTGCGTGTATAGAATATATTTTCGGAGGGGCTATTATGGACAAAGTTGAATTTCCACTGCTATCTAAGAATTACTAATAAGACACAGTAGGTACTTATCTACATTTTATTTACAGAATGTCCCAAAACGATTTGACGTTGGACGAAAATTCTAAATAAGCATAAAAAAACCATTAAAATATAACATACCTACGTTTAAAATTATTTTTAAGTTTTTTGTAAAAATTTCGGGAGGGGGGGGCTGGAGCCCACTAGGCGGGGTGTCCCTATATACGCCACTGAATGGTATTCCTTCGATCCGTACAAGTTCGTGCAATTAAAAATATTAGATAAGCCAAGTGCTATGAATCTTAAACATGATAAGATGTGCATTTAGATCGAAAAGACCAAGACGCTATTTTGCTGCTGCATCATTTGTTATCGTGTCATAAAACTTGCGTCCATTTGTATTACCAAATGGATTTTATAGCTCTACGTAGTGGCGTATTTAGAAACTTATTTTTTTTTTTTGGAGGGGGGGTGTCATACCTAATAGTGAAATAATTTTATAAATTAGTATAAAATGTTCTTTATCAACTTTGTTTAAATACTATATAATAATAATAATAATAATAATAATAATAGTAATAACTAAATTAAATGTATACTCGTATTAATCGTATTTTATATTACTTTATGTTGCGCATAGATGCGTAGTGCATACTGTCAACAACAAGACGTGACAGTCACGGACTAAGATATTGATATTCTTATCTACTAATAATTTCCCCACATGAAATTATTTATATACTATGTGTATGTGAGTGCCGTGCGGTTGATTGTTATTATTATTAGCCATATTCATATATTTTTTTTCATTATACTTTAATACTTTTTTGAATAAATAAACTAAAATTATTATATTACAGATATGTTTAAAATTTGGTATTTTCAAATATATTGGGGGGGGGGGGGGAGAAACCCCCAGTATAACCCTCATAAATACGCCACTAGCTTCACGTAACCTGATGCTAATTTTTTTTTTTTTTTTTGAAAAACTGTCCTACACGTAATAATAACAGTACGCGTTTGTTTAACGTGCGAAACGAAATTTATCGACCAACATATCTGACAGGAACGGAATAAATGAAAAACGCGCTTACGACGTGCGTCTATACGCACCGACCTCGCCAGAGTCGATTAAGTTTACAAATGCATTTCACCGTGGCCGAACAAGGTAAATAAAACGACGTTGAATCAAACACAAATCCGCTTTGTATTTGCTTTCGATTCGTTTTAATACCACACTGGACGCAAATAATATCATCTATATATATGAACGGCCTGTAATATTGTAATATGGTCGTCGATGCCGTATGACGTTCTGCGAGAGGTTAACGACCCGCCACAACATCACTTCCAAGTTCATTTTTATTTTGTTTCCATCGAATTAATATGTATCCTGCAACAGGCGTGCGGCGTTACAATAAATCAATTATCCTCCGCGGGCGATGTGTAACGCGTGTGCGCAATCAATGTTTACACCGTTAATGCATAAACAACAATAATAATTCCTCCTTTCTACGCGTGGTGTACAACACGCCGTGTACGACAACATAATTACCGTACACGGACATTCGGCAAAGAGATTCATAGATAGAGAAAAGTTTTAAAGTATACTGCAATGCAAAATGGTTCAGACGCATAAGTCACAAACGCACGCGTACACATAATAATATACACGGCAGGTATTCGCGTACACAGGAAAAATCCTGCAGGTCATTAATGACCGAGTTAAAATAATACACGGTTACGCACCCACTCGAGTTATGAAAATAAATTGTTTTCGACGACGCTAAGTTAATACTATTGTACGTGTGTATTAGATCGATAAATCGATAAATTATTCAACACTTTCGCGTATATGTTCTCGGTGCATAACGATTTCTTCGCGTTTTGTTTGTTTTTTTCTTTGCACACGTTTTCGATTCATTTCAAAATGACGCAGTGTACCTAATATGAATACTCGTCGCATATTGCAATTCAAAATCGCCAATTGTTTAATTTTTCTTTAATCATATACGTACAAAGAAAAAACTAAAAAAGGAGTCATTTTCCTCGATCAACTGGAAAATTAGCATATCATGTAATCTTAGGCACATATGACTGCCGTAAAGATTCATTCGAAACGTTTTAACGAGTCCCCCGTAGTTGCTGATTTATACGTGTAGTCGATGTTTGACTCTCCTTCCATTCTCGTTATAATACGCACCTGGAAATTAATTGACACGTAATATTGAAAAACCACTTCTTAAGTGTGTGTAACGTATTTTATTTATTATTATTATTTTTAGCAATCATTATTAAACGGTTCCCGATTAGATTTAAACCGGATAAGAACGGAAAAAAAACACGTTTCGAACGTAAACGTTTTATCTGGCCGTATTACAGCTTGTATATACAACCGTCACGCGGTTACGAATAAAATGCGCGCACAGGGTTTGAATATGGATACCACTCGCCCCGAATCGAGGGTCACGCAGACGCTCCGGGCACCCCATCCTACCGAGTCCTATTGTTGTGTCGTCGAAACGCGTGCGCTTTCAACGGTTTTGTTTGACGTCCGTCAGAGGGTGCGCGACATTTCTTACGTGGGTAATGGATGCAAATTTTCTCTATATGTGAATATATATTACTCGGGGGAAGAAACCGTATACCGTACACTCAAGCCCATACAAGTGTACATTTTTTGGCGAATAAAGAAAAGAAATAAATCCCTCCGTCGACCGTACCGTTGTTGTTATTATAATTATTATTATTTTACTTCTTATACAAGTAAGACATGCCAATTTCGCACTATATTATATACGTATCACGTCCATTAAACACACACCATTGTAGTGTGTTTTGATCTTTTCGAGAAACAAATGTAGCTCAGCGATAATAGTACATTATATGTAGGCAGCCATTTCCTTCGCTGAACAACGATGATGACGCGATACTCCTACTTCGGTAGAGATTCCCGTCGAATTCGCATCCTTTAATCACACAGGTATACGCTTGTACACGGCCGATTACCGCTGTGCCGATGTAAACGCGGTGAAACGCAGTTTGCGAGCCGTGCGACTGGTACCTCGAAGACATAGACGGGGAAAAAATAAAACAAACCAATAATCACAGAAATGCACGCAGGTTCTCGTTGCCCACTTATAAACGCTCGTTTCGAAAACCGTTCTTTCCTCCCCCCCCTGGTTTGTGTATGCGTCTACGGCTTTCAAATCGACATTACAAAAAGCTTATCATAATTTTTTGGTCGTCTTTTACTTATTTATATGATTCCATACTAGTATTTTTACGTATCCTGCGAAGCTCTCGCCTGATTTATCGTTATTGCACACATGACGTTTCTGCAGACACATTCGAATGATCTAGACGTATCTGAGTGTATTCGCGTAAAACGATAACACAATAGATCCGAAATGTATTTGTAGAAATCGTGTGTTCGTATTATTAATACGCGTTTGGACGTCTCACCGGTTAGTAACGATTATAATTCTCTATATCATCGGTATAAAAAAATAAATAAATAAAAAACCGGCTAAACTGTTTACCCGATACATTACGTCGCAATCGATTTCCATATATTAACGAGCAGTTTGTTCAGTTGAAATTATTTAAAATAATTATATTTGAATATAAAACGGAATATGGAATGTGAATAACGAGTAACACCGCCCAGTTAACCGAAAACACTCTACCAGCCTCATCTTGCAGGCTTTCTCCGCAACCGCAATCGCGCGTCACATTATTTGTTGTGCGTAGAAATGCTTTTACACGAAGTGAATCACATTTCTTATTCACGTTGTTGTATCATTATTATTATTTACCGATTTTATTCGATACGTTGATTTTCTGCTTTTCTGTTCAGACAATGATTTAAACTAAAGAGGATATAATGTTTTTTTTTACTTCAAATCATCTCGTTCGATTTTACGAAATGCAAATGTTGATTCAGCGTCTGACGTTTATTGTACAGAATAATATCCCAAAGAGTTTCCTCTCTCTCTCTCCCTCATATAAACAAATAATTACGCAGCATTCAATGACTGCAGAATTCTCGAAAGAATTCGTTTGCGGCAGTCATTCTTTTGCTGCTTCTTCGTGAATAATTTTTGTCGATGGGAGCATCTGCTGAAAATATTAAGTGGTTCATTAAGGAAAAAAACACAAATCAAACACCATGCAAATATATTATACTGCTAACGTGTTCAATTAATAAACTTTCAACCGTATATGAGGTGCGCTGTATGCGTTACAAAACGTACACGCGCGTCCGTGTAGTGCATTTCATCAAGTTCTACGTAAACGAATAGGACTCATACTAACAGTAAGACAGAAACTCGGTGGTTTGATTCGCGAACATAGCGGACTTGGCGGGGAATGAATGTGGGCATTTTTAAGGTCATTTAAATTATTTTCGTTTTAATTGGGTGTAATAGGTGCGTGTTGTACATCGACTGAAATATGTGGTACGTCACGTGTTTGCTATATCGTGTAGTATTACATAATTTTTATTTTAAGTGCGAAAACGCGGACAGAACAATATTTTCCATCGTACGACAACGGCGAATGTGGTGGCTAACACGGGGTGCCCAATATTAATATTAGCATTAACGTTCGATTACCCTTTTCCCCGTTTCACGTACGTGTCATCGTATATTTTAACGACATTTGACCCCGCTCGCACTAGCTCTTGTCAACAATGCTCACTGTCCATTTTCTTTACACGCGTATCACGATACAACTGGACATTACTAGAGCTCAGATTTATATGTAAATATGAGTACATATTTTTACTGTGACTATAAATTGATTTAGATAAGCGATAAATTCGTTTCGAGCGATTTCCAACGAAATTAATTATATTTTATTTTAAATATTTTTACATTTTTTTATACATTTTTCAATAATTCTATTTTTCTCACATGTTTTGACCATTTGTCCATTTATGATTTATTAATAATTCGATACAGACAATTTCCCATGTTTCCAAAAGTACATAAACAAAATAATAATAATTATAAAATTTAATCTACGGTCGATCAGTGGCGTAGCTAGGATTTTTAAATGGAGGAGGCTAACCACTTTTTTGGATAAGTAAGTAAGAGAAGATATGAGAATTCACCCTTAACCCCCCCTCACCATCTACCACCAAGTTTCTAAACGTAATTCAAGCATTTTAGTATAGTTTTAAAAATATTTATTAACATATAATTTATAATAATAATAATAATTTAAGTTTCAGTGTTCAGTCACTTGCTCTACTCTGACAGCTGCATCCTCTTAGGCGAATTTCTGGCAAATTCAGTTATTATTTCACTTTCATCGAATTGCTCTTTTTTATTTATATTAGTCATAGCTAACCCATTCAGTCTGTTTTCCGACATGGTGCTTCTTAAAAAAATATTTAAGCGATTAAGTGTTGAAAACGTTCTTTCCGGAGTGAAAAAGGTAACTGGTAACGTGGCGAATAATTGTAAAAGTATTTTAATGTTAGTTCGAAGATTGGTGCGATGAGAGAGTGAATCAAGAGCAGAATTCGGTTTTGGAATAGTATTTTGACTCCATTGTTGCCTCCATATGAACAGGTCAGCCCTGATTGTAGATGAGGTATCATCATGGAGATCTTGGATATATATTTTAGCAGCTTTTATAATATTTTTATCGTCATGCATATTTAAATTAGCCGGAATAAGTCCTTCAAGTGGCATAACATCAATAAGCCTTTGATTAAAACGAGCATCCATTGATTCTATTAAATAGTCAAGATACATTATACATATAAGCACGGCCCATGGGGGGGCTATAGCCCCCTTAACCCCCCCCCCTGGCTACGCCACTGCGGTCGATATATGTTTGATATTTCGATGTTTCAATATGTTCGATAAGAAAAATAACTTTAGTTCAAAGATTAGGATTCGTAGAAGAAACTGTAAATGCATAATACATAAACAAAGACTATTGGGAGTTACAATTAAAGAAAAAATTTACAGTGTATTAAACAAAAATCCTGGTTTAAATTGCCTAAAATTAATTAGAGATATACATTGCAAAATAAATGAGGTAATATTGTAGAAAGAGCTCAATCGTTTGGACATTGGAAATATGAAATTTTCACCCTTTACCTCAGTTGAGTCTGTTGTCTTTTTTATTCGGTACAAATCTATTTTACAACCAAACTGTAGATCATTTAACTTAAACGTTTTGAGCATGTATATGGTATCTCATTGATATCAAGATCAATTAGAATAAGGTTCAGTTTCATAATAATATCAATTCAAGATTCTTAATTTTTTTATTTTAATTTTTTAATTTTATTATCACATATAAAGCGATTTGTTATTAGTAATATCTTATTAAATATATATTTACATATTTTGGTCTTTTTAATACATATAAATCTGCGCCCTAGACGTTACTATATACTAACTTCATTATTTGACGTGTGATGTGTTACCAACGGTTTCGTGCGCTTTCAAAAACGATATCCCTCTTTCTCAAAGAGAAACTGGTTTATTTTTTAATGTGTTCGGGTGTATTATACTCGTTTATATATATAATATATATATAAACGAGTATAATATATATTATATATAAATATATTTATACGTGACCATCCACGTGCTATCTAGGAGGAAAGTAGGAGCCGGAGACGAGATCATGTTGGAGACTCCATGAACATTATTTATTTAAAAGGTACATAATATAGCGTATTAGTCAATGATTTCCTCATCACGCTATTTTGTACCGTTGTAATAGTTATTATATCTCCAACACAGCTATTATACGTATACATTAGTATACATATAATACGCATATTGTAACTATTTTTTTTTTTTTTTGTTTTAATTTAAGGCTTCAACAACAAAGGTCATTAACCTGCGTATAGTACATAATGAAGGGTTATGAAAGCAAAGATCCTATATTTACAGATATTTAAATTTTTTTATTTAAGTTTATATTATTGAACGATAGGTATATTGCTTCAGTGTTTTCTTCATAAAGAGATTGCTTGATATAGATCGAGTTGGCAAATATACTTTGAATGAAAGATTTGTGCTTCGACGTAATTTGGGCACTTGATGATAATGTGAACGATTCAGAGGACTTCCTTACATATGTCGCAAGTTGGGACTGCTTTTTTTGGTGATAAGGAATGAGTGTGCTCTATTCTGGTTTGAGTTAAAATGACTTCTTCTCGTCTTTTAAAGTTTAAGGGAAGTTCATTTTTTGACGAAGGGCTTAACGTTCCTTAATTTATTTGAACGTTATTCCAATTTTTCTACTATATTTCCGTAATTTCGAGGTTTATGTTGTTGAGTGAAGATGTGGTTAGGCTATTTTTAAAGCGTTGTGAGGTAGGAACCGTTATTTGTACGGTGAATGTCAATTGTCTTTGAGCGGACAAAAAAAAAGTTATATTTAACGGTTCTGTACCATTACGTATGCTGACGGATGGATGGCTTGAAGAAAATATTGTAAGAAATTGTTGATTAACGTTAGCAAGAAGAGAAAATTCGAAAACTGTCTTCGTCCACGTACAGCACGATCTGGCATCGATCTACGTCGATTTGGGAGGGGAGAACAAAAATCCCGGTGTTAAACACACCGTTGCCAATAGAGTACAACAACAACGTAGTATAATCGACGGGATCCACCATCGGTATTTGAATGTCATCGCCGGACCGTTACGTTGTCAAGCTCGTTAGTCCGACGGCGACCAAATCCACGTTTCGGAGGATCTATCGGTGTTTTGTAAGTCGAAGATGTAAGTGCCATATAGAACCACGCAGAAAAGATGTAGATGTCGATTTGCCGACGAAAATACAACGTTAAAAAGATTAACTGATTTCACAGAACCACCGCGTTGCGCCGGTCGGCCAGGAACAGCGTATAAAAACTCACGGGTTGAACATTTTTCACGAATTAGAGTAGATGACAATATTGTACTCAAATACAAAATCATTGTCCATTATTAGAAAAACTTCGACAATAACAGCGTGTAAAGGGGGCGACGACGGTTCCAACGGTCCTCCGAATTCATCGACTCCAATAGATTCAGAGAAAAAAAATAACATAAAACAAATACAATAAAACTACGAAAAACATGAATAAAAGTCCGGTCAAACAGAAAGCGGACTGTCCGCACGGCCAGGCCGCCGGTCTGCTGCGGACTGTGTACTCCATTTAAATGCATCGCTCTGGTTAAACATACAGCGGCCTACCGCGGCGGACTACTATAGTCCGCCGCGAATAAACGGGTTGTTGTATTTTTTCACGAAGTTCGCGGCGGACTCAAATAAAATGTATACATAAATGGAATAGAAAAGAAATATATTATATTTTGTAATATATTATACTAATATACATAGATAACATAATATTACTACTATACGTTTATACTCTAATAATAATAATAATAATAACTTGAAATCTAATCGTAATCTCCTATTAGTAGACAATACACTGAATATTCTACACGTATCAGCACTTCTAGAATATCCTAGAAAACTCTAGAAAATGTATTAACGAATAACAACATCGAAAATAACTTGTTTTGATACAAGAAATGAAGAAATTATATAATATTATTGAATATAAGCTATAAATTGAAATTAAGTACTTCATTTAAAACTGAGCACTGAAATAGAACGATGGCCGATGAAACAGAACGATTGATTGATCTTGTACGAGAATGCGTTTATTTGTATGATACTAGTCATCCAGATTATAAAGATGCAGTTAAAAAAAACAGAAAAATGGACAGATATTGCACATAAACTTAATCTAAAAAGCAAGTTACATATACTATTATATTTTTATTTATTATTTTAAAATAAAATATAAAATATAAATTTTATAATAAATACAATATAAATATAAATTCGTAAAATGTTTTATAATATTATGAATCATTGACTTAAATAATTAAAGTAGTGTACGAAATGGTTTCGTACAGCATGAGCCATATCATTTGATCTCTCTCTTAATTGAGTAGAGGTTGAAAAAGCATTGGAAGTTTGATTTATGATGTCCTCTGTTGATTCTCTCTCATCAGTAGAGACATTTGCGGTGGTAGCTCTAATAAAATTGTGAAGGCAACATACGGCTTTGATAACATGAACAGCAGTTTCAACAACACACTCAATAGGCCTAAAAAATACACGCCACTTTTAGGCTAAAATACCAAAGCATTTTCAACAACTCGTCGAGCTCTCCAATGCCGTTTGTTATAATTTTTTTTTTCTAAATTTTCAACAATAGTTTTTCTTGGGAAAGGACACATTAAATGTGTTTGTAACTTAAATCCTTCATCACCTACAAACACATGTGGGACAGGGGTATCAGTCCCAGGTAAGGGTTTTGGAGGCAAAATTGTTTTATTATCAACAAATTCACGAGAGAACAAAGAATTCTCGTATATTGCACTATCGCTGTGTCGTCCATAACTACCAATATCATCAATTATAAAATTATAGAAAGGATCAACTATGGCCAATAGTACAATTGAAAAATATTTTTTATAACAAAAATAATTTGTACCACTTTTATTAGGGCATTTGATTTCCACATGCTTGCCATCAATATTCCCTATGCAATTGGGAAAGTTCCATCGTTCTTTAAATCGTTTTTGAGGACGTTTCAAGATCGTTCTATTCAGATATTTTATCTAATGCTTCAATAATTAAAACTAAATTCGAAGAAAACTAATGGAATCATGTTTTTCGACCCACCTAGTTTCACATTAAGACTTTAAAGAACTATTTCAAATATTTTTTAAAACACAATTTTTTTTTTACTGAAGTATTGAAAAAACTCACTACTTCTTTAATAATTCCAAATGCATTTCTAACAAATGTTTGTTTATAACTTTTCATTATTGATAAATTTAGAGAATGACTAAAACATGAACATCTTATAGCAAATTTCATTTGAGATTATAATAATTTAATTGTACCGCATTTTTCAGAGTGCATCACAGAACACTCATCTGTAGTTATTCCTACACAATTATTCATAGGTAAAGCTAAATTTTCTAAAATATGTATTACAGTTTTTCCTATTCTTTCTCCAGTCATTTTTGGTTCAGTATTTACACTAGATTAATCGCAGTTATTTGTATTACAGTCTTTAGTTTTGTTGTACACGTATCGTAAAACTATGACCAGTTGTGAAGTTTTGGATATATCAGTTGTTTCATCGAAAATTACGCTAAAAGATTTTGTTTTATTTACTTTGTTTATTATATTTTTTAAAATTATATTTCCAATTATCAAAATAAGAGTATTTTGAGTCGTTTTACTTATATAAGTAGCTGTAGCTTCAGCATTTTTTAAATGATTTTCTAATGAAATATCTCCAGATAGTATCTTAAACTTTAGAAGCTCTCTAAAATTTCCTTTGTTCTCTAATGGGTTATCAGATAGATTATTAATGCTCCCATCATCGCGATGATCACGTAAAGCAATATTTTGCCGCCCGAGAAAAATCAAACTTTCAACTATAGGTTTTAGCCTAGATCTATTTTTTTTAACTTGTTTTAGGCGATGTGAATTTATTTGGTTTACTACTTCTAGCTCTAGATTATTATACGATTTTAAAAACTCTTTTCCGTTCAGTACAGAATTTTTATGATATAAATTATTTTCATGCTTTTCGAGGTAACCATCCTTTCCTAATAACTTAGCGAATTTCTTTAAAGGTTCAACTAATAATGACTTTAATGGAGTAAGGTTATTAAATCGATGACCAGTTTTATTGTGAAAAATAGAACAGTAAATACAAAATAATCCACTTTCTAAAGGCGAAAAAATAAGCCAGAAATATTTATTTATATGTTCTTGTTTCAAAAATCGTTTACGAAGAATTCCATTTTTTGTGTGACTTGAATAAGGAAAATTGTAACCTATTTGTGGTTTCCAATGATTTTCAAATAACTGTTTTTTAATAAACTGATCAATTGTTGATTTTGAACTTAATACATTCCCTATATCTATAATTATATTTTTACAGTATCTTTATTTTGATTTAATATTAGATCAATGTCTACATTTTTCATTGGTTGATTTGACGAAATGGGAGCTGGGTCGTCTACCATTTCATTATCTTCAATAATACATTTTTTTATAAAATCGACACTACACTTTGACATTTTAATAAAATAATAATACTATACACGTGTCACGTTTGATGTTGATTATCGACAGTTACAGCGGCTGTGTGCATACTCGTATTGTATTTTATTTATATGTTAACTAACAAATTATCATTACACGATAAATATCGTCAATAATGAAATAGATAGGTACTACAAGCAGTCAGACATTTTATTTCATCAAACAATGTCCGTCAAGTTGGCATCAGCACATTATGCTAGAGTTATGTAAATGGTATCAAAAATTTGCTAGGAATTTGCTAGGGCCCTTAAACTTTGATAATCCGCAAACAAACATGCTGGTGCTATCTTTGTGGGCGCACTGGCACTATGTTTGATTAAAAAAAAAATATATATACCAAATTATTCAGCTGAATTTGCTAGATTTTGTTTGGAGGCTTAAATCGGGGTACATATTTTTAAATATTTCTATTTGACTAGGAGCTTAAATATCTTTTTGACTGTAGATATTAATTTATCTACTTTTATCAATTTTGATCGTATGGTTTTTTCTATTTCGTACTAAACACGTTAAATAGATCATTTTGGAGAAAAAACATTTAATTTGTTGAAATATGTAGGAAAAAATGGAATTATTAAGAAATATGTAAAAACATGTACTTATGGCAAAATATGTAAAATAAAATATAGTTAATTTCAATGGAAATCCTTTGAAACGAATTTATCACTTATCTAAATTAATTTATCGAATCACAGTAAAAATATATATTTTCATATAAATCCAAGCCCTAGTGATTAACGTATGCAGTTCTTAAGTAGTTTATACTATGTGTAATAGTGAGTTTATTGACTACTCTTAGTAATCACATATTAACATCGCATTTTTAACTTCACTCAACCTAGCGTTTAACATTCGTATTCTTCTCTAAGTAGTCACATTATAGGATATTTATAAGATATAAAAGAATTGCAAGTGGCATTATAATTTTCATATATTATTTTTATTATGGTTATGTTTTTTACTATATTATTCTATTTTATTTCATAATATTCAATACATAAGTGCAACAAAACGATTTATAAATTTATTATTATTTATCATTTATCAAATAATAAATAATAATGAGTATCAACCGTAAAAATTACGGTCTTGCACTAGTGGCTGACGCCGACCGACGTTGTGCGCGGTCTAGTTTAGGCGCGGTTCCCGGTCGGGGCATGAGCATGCCGCCGGGCGCGTCCCCAGGTTGCGGATAGGGGAACGCCCTGCAGATATGCAGGGTAGCCGCGAAATAAGCCATACCCTCCGGGATTGGACGAATAAGCGGTCGCGGACAAGCTCACCACCGGGGGAACGATCGCCCCCCGGTGCCTCGCTAGATCAGGACACGGAACGGAACACAGACAGCCGACACGAAGCTGGTGTCGGAAGTGGCGGCCAAGCCACAACAACAACATATGGAAATGAACACAAATAAGAGCATAGATGTTACTGCTACAGGGGCCTCGGAAACCTCAGAGCCGGCGGTTGGGGGACGGTGCTCGCCCCAGGTGTCGTCATCACCACCAAGCACCCAAAGCGTAGAAGTGCCTAGGCAGGCTTCTACCGCCAGCAACGGAGCTGGTAGAGCTACTGCCGGAGAGGGTGCGAAACAGGCCCTCTCCAGCGGCCGGAAAGCCGCCGAAGTAAATGCAGGAAACGCGTCCAAGACAGGACTCCCAGCTAAAGCTAGGGAGGCGAGCCAAACGACTCGGTCGCAAGCGGAAGCGAAATATACGAAACTTTTGGAGGACTCATTAAGACACCTAGAAGCCTTAGAAGCATCGGTACAAGCTGCGTCGAACACAAAAACCGACATAAAATCCGGAGTTAGATCCCTAGGTGCATGCTTTAGGGAATTTTTCAGTATTGCAAAAAAAATTGGCATGACGCGATCTCCTGATGCCATAGAACAGCGCATACGCGGCCTGCAGCAACAGCAACTACAACATCATAGTCAGATAATAAAGGTAGTCAACGACATGCGTGAAGAGCAATTGCAGCACCAACAGCGCATACAGCAACAATGGGAGAAGTTAACCGTACACGAAGAGATCGTGAATAGATTATCCGGTGCCAACGAAGTCACTAGTATCAACGATACGATCGCGGCAACCGAAGGGAAGGTTTTAGGGGCTATAAATGAG
>NW_020272960.1:150325-155096 GCF_003268045.1 Sipha flava | reverse complement strand
ATACGCTTCGCCAATTTGGGCTGAGGCAATGGTATTTAAAGGTAATGTAGAAACCCTGGAAAGGCCTCTGAGGGCGATTGCCTTAAGGGTCGTAATGGCGTATCGCACAGTATCGACGGCTGCGGTATTGGTGATAGCGGGACTGATACCGGCCCACCTGCTAGCATGGGAGAGGACGGAGAGGTACAGGCGCAGGCACGAACCGGACAGGAGACGCGTGTCAACAGAAACCCGAGCAGCAGTAATGGAGAAATGGCAGAGTGAATGGACAAGCGGAGAAAATGGAAGATGGACGCAAAGACTAATCAAAGACGTCAACGCATGGAGGAATAGGAAGCACGGAGTGGTGGACTTCCACTTGACCCAGTTCTTGTCGAACCATGGATGTTTCGGACAATACCTCCAACGGTTCGGGAAGATCGAAGCCTCGTCATGTGTGGATTGCCAAGACCCCGTAGATGACGCGGAGCACGTGTTTTTCAAATGCGACAGGTGGTGGAGGCAGAGACAAGCCCTGGAGGTGGAGATAGAGGAAGAGGCGACACCGGAAAACATAATTAAATGCATGCTGACGAGTAGAAGAAACTGGGATGCGGTAAGGGACTTCGTAAACCAAGTACAGTCCACCAGGGAAAAGGAGGAAAGAGAGCGGCAACGAAATCAGATCGTAACTGAAATTAGTTAAGTTAGTTAAACTGTGCGCCGAAGGCGATTTTTTAGAGGGGTAGGGCCCTCTCTTTTTTGTCGAGCGAATGCTCTTAAACGATATTTTAACGATGTTATTATTAATTGTGTGCATTTTTTTTAATAAATGATACGGATACAGGAGAAAGGATGGCCCTAACGGGTGAAGTACCCTCCTGTAGCGCCGTGATTCAAACACAAAAAAAAAAAAGTTTAGGCGCGGTTACACGAGCTACGCACGTCGATTACATCGAGGCACTGAACGTGTTAATAATTCATAATTTCCTCATAAACTTTTCCATTAACTATTAACTAACTATTTAAGTTGAATTTAAAGAAATTAATAAGTAATAATTTAATTCAACACTAAATTAGTAGGCACAGTAAAAAATATGTGATAAGAATAAAAAAGCGAATGACTGTGGAGGTTCTGCTTAAATTTTTGGAATACCAAACAAATGTAATTGAACAATCATATTATTTGACATAACTTTATTGATTCATTTTTTTTTAATGACACTGCTCCTGTGGAAAACGTAAAACATTGGTACAATGGTTTTTGAACGAGCTCTGACCGGCATTATTATAGTATCACAAAAATAATTGGACCGAAAATATTTAGCTGCATTAAACGGTTTTTGACTGGCAATAATTTGTCACTCGTAAAAAAACTATAATTATATAAATTAAAATAATATTTTTAAGTCGGACAGTGCACCATTGCTGGTACAAAATAATAGAACCTCACCTTTAGACGATAGGGGAATAAATCAAAAAATGCCCTAAAAAATTTAACATTGTCCGGTCACAAATTATAATATCACATGTAAATGTGGTATCGTATACTCGTATTAGCCGGAAACCGGTATATTTCTCAATTCTCTGTGCAACTGAGTTTTCACTGAACTTTTATCGCATGAAAGACCCGGGTCGAAATAGCGGTCTAGGACGTTTTGGCGCGGCCATTTGGACGCTGGACCGATTTGGCGCCGATCTTTTTGGCGCCGCAACTTTAAAAAATTGTAGGTGTCAAGTCACTGTAAATATAAAAATAAATAATAAGTCATAATAAATAAAACTAACTTTATTTTATATGAATATATATCTTATTAGCAATAATAAAAACCTTATTTATAGACTAAAAAACCATAAAAAAAATATATACATTCATATTTATAAAAAAAAAATTGTATTTTGTAGATCTTAATAAGGCATAATATACGAGTATAATAATATATAATAACACACAAAATCTTCTAAATTAAATTTACAGTTATTTTAAAGGAAACATTATTTGCAAGGCCTTTTAAATATAATAATATATTTGTTTCTTGATAATTCGTAACTAATTTAAAAATTCTTTCGGAGTCTATACATTTTTTTTTTTCTGGTGGATTTATCCCGGTAATCATTTGTTCATAATAAACGTCTGATCCTTATTGTATTTTCTGGAGACAATTTATAAATTGCCAAATAGTAGGATTTGTAACCTCCATTTGAACATTTAAACGAAGATTCGCTGCTTCAGCGTGGTTATTAGTTCGATTTTGGTTTTTTAAAACGCGTTGATATAAATTTCAAATATTTGGAGGAAATTGGGGTAATTTACGACAGGATTTTCTTCGATTTTTTTCTACTTATATAATATTCCTCAAACCAGTCAAGTAACAGAATTTTTTCATCAGGTAATTCATCAGCAAGTAAATCTATTGCTATGTCAAGATCTTCAATTGGTACAGATGCTAGTGATAATATCATTTTAATTAAAACGGAAAAATTAGCATCATTGTTATACTTTGAAGTCATTCCCAAATCTCTCATTTTTTTTCTAAAATTTTTAGTCAAATAGTAATAATACCCAGAACACTAACTTCGAGAAATGCTTCTTTTATCGCAGAAATAGCAACAATTTCAAAATCAATTTAAATAGAGCAAGGTGATAGTTCCGGATTTAAGTTTTTTAACATTTTCAAAAATTTACTATACGTTTCACTTTTTTTATTAGGTAATAATGCATAAATAACTGGATGCATCCCACCTAAATCTTCAGCCAAAATTATATATACCTGAGCAAATAACGAAGGTCTAATATTAAATGTGTCATCTACAAACCATGTCTTAGAACGTTGCAAAATATTTAATGCTGACAGTCTTCCAAATGTTAAAATTCTATGAATTTCTTTACCACTGTCTACTAGAAAAAATTGTTCTTGAAATCTTTCTTCATGTAAATACGTTTGGAGTATTTCTAATGATAACAGATCTAAGGGTGCTGGTGGAGCTGAGTGAACAAGATTTCTTTTCCTTTTTATTTGTTTTTTCAATGCATCATTAATTGGAAGAACGCCCTAAAATTAATAAAATATAAGTAAGTATTTTAAAAAAAGCAATAATAAATTTGTTATAAAAGTTATTGATTAGAGTATTATATTGTAATATATATTACCTTTGCAGCTTGTGATAGTCCTAATGTGCATTCATTAATAACACATGATGTTTGTTCCATTGTTGATAATGCTCGTTTTCTAATATTTGCAATGAAAATTTCTTTTTCAATTATGGTGGCTTCAGAATCATGAATATGATTGTTTTGAAATACATTTAAGACACTTGAATTATCAATATTCGTATGGATCCGGGCTAGACAAGTATTTTTTTGACGACACCTCCAATATTTTTTTGCTTGTCAACACTATACTTGTCAAAATTGTACAAGTATCCTTCATGTGCAAAAACTTCGCGGTCTCGTTTGGTTTCCATTTTAATACCAAATACTAATTTGTACACCTTACGTGATACACGAACGCGAATGTACTAAACGGCCTTTGTAACAATTTGAATTGTGAAAAGACAATCAGAGTAGTATCTTAATATAATAATAATAGTATTGAATTTTATTATTTTATATTGTTAGTAATTGTATCGGTTATACCGTTATACCGTATACTGTTATTGTATAGTTATCTAATTTGTCGTAGTATCTAACTGACTAAGATTAATTCGATTTATTCACATATTCGCACATCGCATACCCGCAGCACCGAACCGGTCGTTCATAAATTGTCTTAGAAAAAAGATAGGAGTTATATTTATTTTGATAACGGGATAAAATACAATTTTATTTAATACTCATATTATTTATATTTTATATATATAGAGTGTCCCATATAAATTTGTCAAATGATCAATTTTTTTAAGTTGCGGCGCCAAATCGACTGCGCCAAAAAGGTCGTCGCCAAACCGGCCGCACCAAAACGACAGTATCCGTCGAAATAGAATAGCATTAAGCAGTGGCGTAATTTTGGGGTGGGGGGTAAGGGAGGGCAAGTTCCCCCGTGACAATTTTTTGAGAGATAAAGGTATAATTTCGTCCCCCCAGATAATCCAACAGTACAAATAGCACCTTTTATTAATGAACTCTTATGGGTATTATTTAACAATATTGGTACTTAGTACCTGCTACCTACATTTTATGTTAATCTAAACCACAAAACGAGTTAAAAGACTTATGTAAAATCAAACAATTAGATATAGTGAATAAAATATATACAATAAAAGTATGTTTTAACTGGTGAGGGGGAGGGGTGTCAGGGTTTTGGTAATAATAAATATATTATATTCCCCCCCCTAGATTTTTTCCTAATTACGCCACTGGCATTAAGAATCGTTCAGAAAGGATCATTTTCTACCTGTCTTCTGCTGCACGTAACCGTTTCACAATTCTAATACTGACACTGTTCGCCACACAAGCTCTTAACTCGGCAGTTGGCCCCTGTGACTAGAGTATCTGGAGATTAAATAAGGTTAAATCTGGTATTTACATAATCATAATAATAAACATAAGTATATTTTAATAAATATTGACAAAACAAGAAACAAACCACCTGGGAACAATATAATAAATTAAACCATATTTTATCAATATATATATAAAGGGAATAATAAAAAAAACCCGAAAATGTCGATGTAAAGACGGGGAATCGCCAACGGCGGATTCGCGGGTACACAACTTGACCGAAACGACGGTGACTCGCAAACGGCAGAATAACAAACAACGTGGCCGGAACGACGGCGACTCGCAAACGGC
>NW_020272960.1:124364-150315 GCF_003268045.1 Sipha flava | reverse complement strand
CAGAATAACAAACAACGTGGCCGGAACGACGGCGACTCGCAAACGGCGATTTGATGGGCAAATGGCGGAATCACGTGCGCACAACTTGCTGTCATGGAGAGCAGCGTCTATCCGTGAACAACGAGGCCGGAACGACGGCGACTCGCAAACGGCGACTTAAACGACAAATGGCGGAATCACGTGAGCACATCTTTCTGTCACGGAGAGCAGCGTCTATCCGTAAACAACGTGGCCGGAACGATGGCGAGTCGAACGTGGCCGGAAACAACGGCGACTCGCAAGCGGCGATTAAAACGGCAGCTTCTGTTGTAAGAATGGACCTTACAACCGCGTCAACTAAGTGGACCAACAAGGCACGACAACTCCGTGTGGAAAAAATCAACCGACGCACACCAGGAACGACAACGTTCGTCACGGAGGCAAGAGAAAGAACAGAGCAACGGCGGCGGGTTTTTCGTCGATGCACAGGATTACAACGACATTTTTAAATATTGCCAACCGCCCCTAACGGTCGTTCGGCTGATCGAACATATTTGTCTACACGGCGCTACCAACTGTAACCCGGTCATTACATTTTCACCGTGTTTGCGTGAACAGACACTATTCATGTAACAATTATCGTTCCACGTTTTTGTTTACCTCTACAAATCAGTTAACCAAAGCATTCAAATTTAGCCGCAGAGTTATTTTTTCTATTAAACATTTGTTTTATCGTTATATTTTCAAATAAGTATACTCGACGTTTTTCATCGATAGTATTATAAATGTAGGTATTATTTTTAAAATTACTTGATTGCACACACGCGCGTGTCGTGATGATTCACGCAATCTAATCGCATTGGCTTTCACTAGTCGGAAAGTTTCACGTATACCTCCCCTACTTCCTAGGCGCGTGTAACCAATCATAATCACCAGGGAACGGACTTTAATGTCTTAAAAAATAAGAAAAATGTCCTTAAAAAATACGACCTTATGCCTTCAAAAAATGCTTTAATATTAAAAAAATGCACTAAAAACATTAAAAATGTTATTAAAACTTCAAATTTATAAAAAATTCATCATTATAAAAAATTTATCTTATAAAAGAAATATTTAAATATATACAATAAAAAAAAAACTTTTTTGTCTTTTCGCTCATCTTTTTTTTTAGCCTGAAAAATGTTTTATGTTAATTAATAATTATTAATTGTTTTCACCGAATTCTTGTACATACACACGAAAACGACAACGATCGGACGGCTTAATTTTCGGCATCTTTCACATTTATTATTATTATTCGAATTACGATAGCGAACACGACTAACGACTAACGACTCTATGGGCCGGTTTCACCATTAAAGAATTAAAGTTGAGATTAATTAACTCTGAGTTTATCAGTAACCCCAAGTTATCATTATTACAGTTTCACCACCAGTTTATAAGTGGAAGTTAGTAAATCTCAGGTTAGCTAATTAATTGTTGGTATTAACCAGGATTCCCTCTCATTTTCCACTGATAGCATTGATAACACCGCTCATTGAATTGATAACGTTGAAAACGTTAACCCTTTCAGACCCAAATTAATTTCTTATAGAGATAAAAAAAATTTTATTGCTTATTTATTTTACTATGGACTATAATAAGAGTAAAATGTGGTATCTATTATTACTGCAAACAATTCAGCATCCCTTAATTCTTTAACTATTGAAAAACGCACTTGATTTCACAAAATATTTAAAAGGGTATTTTGGCTTTCATGGGATAAAAAGGTAATTCGATTTCTTTCCGTTGACCAAATTTTATCTAAATGAGCCATAAGTGATCCATGATATTCTCCAACAACTTTTAATAGTTCTATGAAATTACCTAGACAAATCATTTTATACAGTGAAAATAATTTAGCAAAAACTAGATATTAAAATTCAATATTCACATTACCTCGATTTTGGGATATTACTGTTTCATCATGACCCCTGAAAGCAATATTTTGCCTAGCCAAAAATATTAAAACTTTTATAATAACTCTAACTATTTCTCTGTTTTCTGATATTTGTTGATGTTTGGTATGAAGTAGTTTTGAATGTATTCTGATGGTTTTGGAATATAATCCACGACTTATTTCAGATTGTAGATGTTCACTAGTATATGCGTGAGTTTCCAGGTCTTTTTTTAAATGTTTCCAATTACTTAACCCTTTTTGAGCTATTAGTAATTTTTTGGTTTTAGGAAGCCCAAATAGCTTGCAAGATATACAGTACACTCTGTTAGTTGATGGGGAATAAGAGAGCCAAGCACGTTTAATAAATGAACCGTTTGGTAATACGTTATTATAATATGAATGGTGAAATTTTCTAGAAACTCCTGAGAAATCTTTTGAAGATGGAAAACATTTTCCAGGAAGTTCCCAAGGAGATGGTTGACATGGTCCATATTGCATTAAATGGTTTAACATTTCATTTGACACAACTTCTGGAAAATTTCCTGGGTCATTAGGAAATAAATCAAAACCTAAATAATTAAAATCCATTATTATTTTAGATACAAAAAAAAGTTATCACTTGGTAGTCCATTATTTAAGAGTATTATAAATTCAAAACAAAAACATAGGTACCTAATACCTAAATATTGCATATATATATACTTACATAAAGATGAAGTAGGTGGTATAAAAACTTCATTTACAACATTATTTTGATCATTGGTGTCCATAAATACAGTATCTTTTAATATAACAGGGGCACTGTCACCAATAATATCAGTAGCATTATTTTGATCATTGGTGTCCATAAATAAAGTATCTTTTAATATAACAGAGGCACTGTCACCAAACATATCAGTAGCATTGCCTAAAAAAATTGTTATTGTTCTTTTAAGTTGTTTTATTGATTGATATTTAATATTTAATCAATACAACAGAAAAATAATGAAAAACAAACTTGTGTTTAAACTTTATAATTTAAATAATATCTTAAGTACATATTGGCATATTAAATTAAAAACTTAATGTTAAATTCACAAAATTATTATTTTTTTTAAACCAGAATATTAAGGTTTGTTTCAAATAAATAGTAATGAACTTACTTATAGTTGAATTGGATGGTAAAATATCTTCATTTACAACTTTATTTCGATCATCGGTGTCAACTCGAGCTTTTTTAGGAGCAGGGAAAAAAGAAGTTATGGATTGTGAATAAGACTTAGATTTTCTGGCCTTACAATTGTCAATGTGTTTTTTCCAGTTGGGACTATTCAACTTCCCTCGTTGTTTACGACAAACGCACGTCATAGTTTTTTTGGTTTCAGGCATATTGTGATATTAATAAAACAATTAATTGTGTCAGGTTTAGTAAAACGCCGAAAAAATCAAAAAATCACAGTTTACATATAATACGTCATGAGAGCATAAACACTATACAGTACAGTGTACACACTATACACTGATGACTTAATAAATAATGACAGATATGTACGCTAGACGTCAATACTCGATACAAAACTACAAAGCCACCATTGATATATATATCTGGGAAAACCACTGACTACTAACGACACCGATAAGATATTTCGTCTAATAAACGTTAATACGCGATTACATGTATACATTTTCATGTACACATGTGTATGAATTATTATTACATCATGCAGCCAGCAAAATGCTAAATGCTCACGTCGCTTTCGATACCGAGTACCTACCATCTTATCTGTGTTTTCCTATTGAAAAAATAAAACCTGCCAGCTTTGACATTTTCCAACCACCCACCCACCCACCAATTTTTTGTCTGGGACACTTGTCCCAAAAAACCACGGTCGCTCCGCCACTGGTGTTCACACACTAATCCGGTACTCAATATGGAGTACCGGACGGAAAAATATCGTACCGGAACGTTTATCAGCACAATAAGCACACACTGCTGCGGTACGATACGTATACGATACTAAAATTTATTATTTTAAAATTATTGTATTATGATTCTACAATTATTATTAAAACTGTTATTATTTTTAGGAAGGACTTTATGTATTTATAGACTTATAAACAATTTTATGTGAATTTGTACTGTGTCTGTGTATATTAACATCATAAATGTTGTACTTTGAGGTTCAAATTATTTGTAGACTATATAGACATACTACATAAACATTCTATAAAATCCAAAAAATAAATATAATAAAAATAAACAACTACCAAAAAAATGAAAAAAGACTAATTATTCCAAAAACAATTTATTACTGAACAAAGAAAAGTTGTTGAATAGTTTTCTACAAATTTTGTAGGTACTTAAATATTACGTACCTGATAAGGGTAGCTGGAAAATTATAGAAATAAGTTTTTAGAAATTGTGTCCAGAATTTTAGATTTTTTGAAATTAACAGATGAAAAGATGATAGCATTCAATAATCTTAAAAGTGTGAATATTATAGATACGGGTAGGTAATGAGTAGTTACCATTAACGGATAGGCAATGAGGAGATCACAAATTCCGTATGCGTTGTCTCCTTCTTATGAACATACAACATGGCAAATCTGTATTCAGCAGAACTAATTTTGTGTTATTACATATTAGCTTTAATACAAGATTAATCTGACCTATTATCGATTCCAACGTAAATTATCTCTATCTTCTCATAAGTTATTTACAAAATCTCAATTTTAAGGAGCTTATGACTAGATATGTAAAATATTTCAATTTAAAAAAGCTCAAAAATAACTGTCGTTTTAAAAATTAAGATATTGTAAAAGAACTTAAGATAAAACACAGATATTGTATTTTCCCGGATGTGAAATCATTTTTTCAATCATCATTCATCAATCATCAATTAGAATTAATTTATCCAACTACACAATGATGAAGACATGAAGTAGATATAAAATCTACTATACAGCAGAATAAATTCCCTGATTTTTTAAGTACCTATGGTTTTTAAAACTGATTTGTTAGTTAATTTTACCGTTCCAGTACACGATAAAAATCGTGCATGCAACATTCTAAAAATACCGGTGCAGAAATCGTCCTCCGGTACGATATTTGAGACCATACCGGCATTATATGGCACTAGTGTGCAAGCTTCCATTTAGATCTATGGGCATGGTTATTAATTGTACCGCACAAATAATAACGGAGGCGCGCACCGGACCGGTCTAGTTCGGTGTGTGCGATGCCTATGAAAACCATTTGAACTATTTTACCGGCAACTTTACAGTACCGATACCGTATCGCGTACCGCAGCAGTGTATAGGCACCTTTAAACGTTAATGTCAATTTTCATACCGGTATTGGTGTATACCACATGCCTATACAAGAGAACTTAAAAAAGTTAATAAATACTTTGTGTTTTATTGCTTTTATTACCCATGTTTATTTTTAATGATATCAAATATATCAGATACAACGAAATTTCGTTTTTTCCGTTATATTATATAGTATTTTCCGAGTTTCAGTAAAGTAGTAGGTTATAGATGTCAAGGAATCCAAATTTAAGCATTTTCATAAAATTTATTAACAATGATTTCATTCAAATAAAAACTGTGGATTTTATTTAATAATTACTTTTATTTTATTTAGTTATCCTCAACTTATTTATTGTTTTATTATTAATTTTTTTTATGAACTATTAAAGGACTGTACTACATATGTATAAGTATTCTATATTTATTAGATATAATACGGTGAAATTAGTAAATTTGACAACGTTGCATACAATTTCATACGCAATCGTGTTTATTTATTTTTCTTACCCACCTTCTTGTTACCCATCTACAAATGTACGCAATCGTGTTGCCAAAAAGGATAAACGTATGCAATCGTGTTCTACCCAACGTTTTTAGGAACATAAGGGCTCCGCGAACAATGAAGTTTGAGAATCACTGCAGTAATATAATGGTATTCGAAAACATCTTTGGTTTAATGGACGTTTTAAATTTACTAACAATACCATGCTCGCTCACGCGCATACACACACATAATAAACATTTAATAAATGCAACATAAGAATTGAAAGAAAATACGAACAACATAAACAAATTTATCCAACGCAACGAGGAATCGCATTCGCAGTCGGGTCCGATAAGCGGTACAGGGCTCAGTACTCCTTGTTCTCGTTAATTTCCTCGGGGCCCACTTCTTCATCGTCGAACTCGACCTCCTCAGCCGTCGCTTCCTGCGGATACGAAAACCGTATAACTCGTAAACGTCCTAAGAGGCATGGCGTTCGGCGCATGTACCTGGTACTGCTGGTACTCGGACACCAGATCGTTCATGTTGGACTCCGCTTCAGTGAACTCCATCTCGTCCATGCCCTCGCCCGTGTACCAGTGCAAGAAAGCCTTGCGCCGGAACATGGCCGTGAACTGCTCGGAAATGCGTTTGAATATCTCCTGGATAGCGGTGGTGTTCCCGATGAATGTAGCCGACATCTTGAGGCCTCTGGGTGGTATGTCGCATACGGCAACCTTCACGTTGCTGGGAATCCACTCGACGAAGTACCTACGCAAAGAATCAAGGGCGTCGTTATGGTCTTACGCGTGTCACGAATCACCCGCGCAGCCATACGCACCCCGAGTTCTTGTTCTGGATGTTTAGCATCTGCTCGTCCACTTCTTTCATGGACATGATACCCCTGAATATGGCGGCCACGGTCAGGTAACGTCCGTGCCTGGGATCGCAGGCGGTCATCATGTTCTTGGCATCGAACATCTATATCGGACAGTAACGGTAAACGGTTACGAGGAGTGGCACAAACTAGTAAGAATTAGGGGGGGGGAAACAAAAAAATTCGACACTCCCCTATGAAAAAAGAATCGGTAGCTGCGCTCGCATACTGTACAATTACTTACGAGTTTAACTTACGTAATACGAGTATAAGCATATTGATGTATGCTTATTGTTATGTCTGAAAATCGACTATCGATTATTGATCGACTGCCCACCCATCTACCGAATTAAGGTAATTATTTTCCTTCCCTCCTAGCTCCCCTATATTTGCCCCTCTAGGCGTAAGTACAGATTTTTCGAGCAACATAATATCGACAACGTATTATTACGTTTAGTCACTCGCTAATGGGTTCGATAACTATTGATACAGCGATCAAACAATGTGTGAATAAATTACATAATACAATAACTGTATCGTTGAACAAGCAATGCGCTTGTATAAACACAATTCAATCTTTTATTTATCGATATATAATATAAAATGACCAGGACTCGTTTACAATTAAATGTTGTAGACATTTTTTTTCGTAAAAAAAGATAATTTTCATAGGTAGTCACTATTATTAAGTTACAATACAGTAATACATCAAATGCCACGCGAATTTAATAAAAACCCATGTCCATAAAAAACTTGTCGTTTACTAATTCAACACTAGAAATTGTCAAAGCTTCTTCTCCCGTGCAAGATTTGTTTTTACGTTAATTCTATAATATTCAAAAATAATATGGGTTACGTAATTGTGATCAGGTTACATACTTGCTGGGTAAGTTCCGGAACAGATAGGGCCCTGTAAGACTGGCTACCCCTGGCTGTCAACGGAGCGAAACCCGGCATGAAGAAATGTAACCGGGGGAAAGGCACCATGTTGACGGCCAATTTTCTTAAATCAGCGTTCAACTGACCGGGGAACCGAAGACACGTTGTCACCCCAGACATAGTCACCTGAAACGGTATAACGATAAGACTTCCGTTCGGCCGGTGTAAGGTTATGACGCCCGCATACAGGGCGGTTCGGTAAGCGTGTGTTACGTATTATTATCGATATCATCAAGCGCATGCACGCACATACAGGATGTAAAGATAGATTTCCTAGTTCTACGTATGTATATGTTACGGGTAAAGTATACAATACGGATATTGTTCATATTAACCGGATAATGAGAATTACCTGGATAAAGTAAAAATATTATTTCTAAAACTTTGTTCCGTATACTACACGAGTAATTCGTACATTATCTACGACTATCAATTTACTCTATGTCCTACACCATTCATAGATATTTTAGAAGTTTTATCCACAAAAAAAAATCTTTGAGCAAATGTTCAATTACTTTCCAGTGATCAAAGTTGTGGAAAACGGCCAATGTAAAAATAAATGCTTATCGAATAAACGAAAATGCAAATTTAGGAGTATATTTTGTAATTTTAAATATCACCCGTACTCAAATTGTTCTAATAAATTATTTATTTAATTTTTAAATTTAAATTAAATAGTAATATATTTCAAATTTTCACGGCACACCGGCTAATGTACTAAGTTATAAGATAATGTATCTTCTTCTTCGCTAATAAAAACTTATGGTTGGTTTTGCAGTCGGATGTGCGCTCTCTACTCTTCTCTGTTTCCAGCTAACCTCTTCAATTCAGTGCAGCTTGATAGTCTGGCATCGGAAATCATTTGTGTTTAACAAATGAAGTTCTTGGGCGTCATCGGTCACTTCTACCTTCAATTTTCCCTTTTTTTCTTCTTCTCCTTTGCCATTCACCCAATTATTTGAGGTCAACCACCTTTGTCCTAAACCCTCAGTCGTATCGATTCCCTACATCCCCTATGCACACAACATGTCAATTTTCCCTTCTGTTATTCTATAAATTAGTTTATTTCCGCCCCTCGATATGTGACCAAATAACGGTCCGTCGTCTTGCTTTGACGGTGTTGAGTATCTCACTACGTTCATCTGTTTGGCCGAGTACGCATTCGTTGGTACGGCGTTGCGTACAATCCACTCGCAGCATCCGTCTTCAACACCATATTTTAAAACTTTCGAGGTTTCCAGATAATGTAAACATCGTATACACCAAGAATGGCAAACCTTTGAACACTGCGTACCCAAAATTACCTTTTTTTTTTTTGTTATAGAGCGTGCTACGAAAAAAATATTAAAAATATTATATTTTGTTATATTATAATTTGATTGTATAATTAATGTATTAATATAAAAAGGTTAGTTTAGGTACATAATAATAATAATTATAATAATATTGCTTTGTTAATTGTTTATATTATATTATATTATAGGTCCTATAATATATAATAGTAAAAATGTTCGCGTGCTATGGATTTGCCATCCCTGGTATACACTATCCCGTTTTATGAGACATTACCCGTAACGCATGCACCAAATACACTGTTTTCGGGCGAGGATCGCGAACAGTGCGCTCACCGAGACCAAATGGTTCAAGTCGCCGTACGTGGGCGAGGTCAATTTCAGAGTCCTGAAGCAGATGTCGTACAGGGCCTCGTTGTCGATGCAGAAAGTCTCGTCTGTGTTCTCCACCAACTGGTGGACGGACAACGTAGCGTTGTAGGGCTCCACCACGGTGTCCGACACTTTCGGCGATGGTACCACGCTGAACGTGTTCATTATGCGGTCGGGATACTCCTCGCGGATTTTCGATATCAGCAGCGTACCCATACCGGACCCTGTGCCGCCGCCCAGCGAATGGGCCAACTGAAACCCCTGCAAGCAGTCGCAGTTCTCGGCTTCGCGGCGCACGACGTCCATGACGGCATCCACCAGTTCGGCTCCTTCCGTGTAATGTCCTTTAGCCCAATTGTTGCCTGGAAAACGAGGAACAGGTTATCACGGTTCAGGCACGCATACTGTAATTCCGTGAGTCCGCGGACACTCCCGGGGCAGCAGTTATTCGTATACCTGCTCCGCTCTGGCCAAAAACGTAGTTGTCGGGCCTGAACAATTGTCCGAAGGGTCCGGAGCGTACGGAGTCCATGGTGCCGGGTTCCAAATCGACCAGGATCGCTCTGGGCACGTATTTTCCATCTGCAAATATGACGATTTCAAAACGGACGGTTTAAGCGGTACGTGGGTTATATACCGATGTGGTGTAATATATTATATCGGTGGTGTTCTGGGCTTTATTTACGCTGCGGACAATTGTATTTTTTAAGGTCATCGTTTCGAACGATGCTCATATGATAAAAGTGCATAAGTTGGAATCTCCATTAATGTAATATATTTGATAAATTTATCGAACTGTATTCTGAAACCATGATTATAGTAAGAATGAAGGAATAGTTATAAAAGTATAGAGTTAGGCACTAAAAATGGATGCGAAATTCGAATGCTGAAGAAAGCTGAACAAAAGCTTCTTAAAAGTTTCGAGATGTCACGTTAGAACATAATTAATCGTATGTTCATGTTAATTATGTTCAGTAATGAATGAGTAATGAGCAAGACCTAGACCTAACCTAAGAACATATTTTATCAAAAATGTATTATGTAATACAATGGATTCCGACTAATATGGGCACCGGTTTATATGGGTATCCGTGTAATATAGTTGAAATGGTCTAGTCCAAAATCCAATGTATACTAAAAAGGAAAATAAAACCGTATAATTTAACACGGTCCGGTTTATGTAGGTATTATTTATTTTATCATAGCTTTAGAATATATATATTAACAACTAATACATCCTATCTATGAGACTGTTTTTATCATAAGTAATATAAATCATTAACTTTTAAACTTTTAGTAGGATTTTATTGTGAGTTTAATTGAATGTGCATAAATGTATCAAGAACAAAAAAAGTAATTAAATAAAGAGATAAACTTATAGTTTTTTTTCCCTAACTCAACCACAATCATTTTAGTTTCACCGCGCATTTCAACGCGATCATAATCGGAAAGATCTCAAAGAAAAAAAATCACGATTTTGGAAAAGTGAAATCTCTTTCTCTATGCACTTGTAAACGTAAAATCGCTGAAAAATTATACGTTCTAAGATAATAGTATTAATTATTATTATAAATAATTATTCATCTAAAATTTCAACTTTAAAAATGCTGTTGGTTTTTAATTAAGTTCGATTTATACGACCAACCGCTTAATGTAATCAAATGGATTTGATCCCAACTTGTTCATATTAAGCGGAATCCACTGTATGTAAAGAAATTCATTCGGAGAATTGAAGAGGTTAGCTGGTGATGTGATGAATGGTAATTGCAAAGCCAATCCTTAAGTTGTGCACCGAGAGAAGAATATAAATGATGATATGAATTTTTGAAAAACTTTCGTTCAATTTAAATACACCACTAGTTAATAAGCTAAGTGCACGATTTTCTTACTTGTTCCCGCCTCATTATAGTAGACATTGATCCTTTCCAGTTGTAAATTGTTGTCGCCGTGATACGCTCCACATGGATCGATACCATGCTCGTCCGAAATAATCTCCCAAAACTACGAAACAAATGTATCATTAAAATACAGCTATAGCGATGTGCACTATAGTTGAACTATACCAGCCGTGTCATAAATATTTATGTTACACCGATCACATGTACTGTATAGGCAACACATATGGTAATAGTCTAAAGTGTATTGCACAAACATAAATTATCATAAAAACAATTAATATAAAACGTACGAGTGTACTATACATGTACTCGAGACTAAACTATATTTAATATCTACATTTACGGTTCACACCACGATTAGAATATTTTTATCGAACATGCAGGTGCACGCGTCAAACGCCGTGGTTTTAATTTTAAGAACAATTCGTCGATGCACCTTTGTAGTTCGATTACGTCCATAATAAATCGTATGCTGAATATTTTTAACTGAAATGTCAATACCTATATAGGCTTATATTATACAATAACGGAAATCGTTAAACAATTTTTAATCGCTGTATTTGAAAACGTCTGTTTCCGGTCTGTAACCAACGCAGTCAACGCACTGCTTAGGCCTATATGCGCCCGCTGGTCATTACATTTGTACGCGTTCGTTGGGTTGATTTTTTTCCATACTGGATGTCTGGGTTATGTAATAACCGAAAGACATCCGTTTTCCAAATCGACCGCGGGCGAAACAAAAACAAAAAAAAAACCGTATAAATATTTGCAATAAATATCCAAGTTTTTTGTATAGGCACTACAACACATTATTCTACAATTAAACTCGAATACAGTTATAAAAACTCTTTCGGCTAACCGATATTATGTCTTTTGTGATAGTAGTAATTAGTTCAAAATGTATTCGTCAAAAATGAGTTTTTCCTCGCTCCAATCTAGTCCAAGTACTTAGGCCGAGATGATTTTTCCAAAAACTTTGTTATAAGGCCGTGTGCACCAGTCTAAATAATAATCTATAGTTCAGACGGACATCACTAAGTTTTAAAATTTCCCGAGCACATTTTTAAGGGCTCGGCGATTTTCTCGGTTCCTATATAAACACAGCACTAATCATAAAATATTACAATAATCGTATACATGATTCAAGCTCATATACGTACGGATTGTATCAATGAGTATTTCCGAATAATAAACCCAATGGATTCCATTTTCGCAAATACACGTAATAATGCATTGCAGTACATGCATATCACACCAGGCGAAAAATGATTTCAATAAGAGACAAAAATATAATTTTACATAGTTCAACTCGGAGGCAGATTGAGTATCGAGGGACCCGGAGAGTTAATCAACTGGATCTATTTTATTATAACATTTCAATAAATATTTTTAGTTAATAGGGTTCAATTCACCTCAATTAAAATATTCTAAAAGTCAATTAACGATGTTTTATTATTATATTTTTATATTATATTTCATGTACGAGTATATATAATTTTTATTAACATTATAGAGGGCCCGAGAATCAACTGCACCTTTGCCTTCTCGGCCTACGAGTAGACTACCCATGCTTCAAATGGCTCTAATACGTGTTTCATGGTTTATTTTTCAATTTTAAATTATAATATTATTGTTATAAAATGTAGTATGGCGCGATGCCGTGGACTATCAGTAAATAATAATTAAATACGGCATATTAATACTTCATTCATTCGTGTGTGAGTAAGTGCTCGGTAGATGTTGAAAACACGATGTCACTTTTAATATTAGAGAACACTTCATTGTTTATCAATAAGCCGTTACGAATACACCATACAGAGCATCGATATTGTTTTGACGATTTTTATCTATTTTATTTTTTTAAATTAATTTATAAACATACACGCTATAATAAAAATATTATACATTTCTTATTGCTGACGATAAAAATATTCACAATAGTGTTAATTCGTCGTATGATATTAATATCGTTTTAATCATCGACGAGTAACGACTTGAAACGAAACATGCAATCGTTTTATGCCTACATAAAACGATGATTTTCGAATAACTGCCGAGTATTACTATAAACATTTTTTCCACGCATAGAAAAAAGTTTGGTGAATTCTAACCGAATATTAACGTTGTTTAGAATGGGATCATTGATTATTTACTAAAATATAATCGACAAACGTAAATATTATTAGTGGTAAGGTAAGGTAAGGTAAGTATTAAAATAAGTATGACTTTTAACCCGATTTACATAATATGCGTGCGCGTGTAAAACCAATAACGCATACATAATGTTTGTTACAATATTTTAACGTTTGAAAACATAACTATTGTACCACCCGATCGATCGTTATTATTCCTCGGGAATTCTCACGATCGCGAAGAACAAGTTAAACATTGGGTTGCAGGAGTGAAAACCGCACACAATACGACCTCCAGAACACGATGTTCGAAGCCTTAAAATTCTTGGAAAAAAAATCCTAATACAATTCTAAGTACAAGCACAGTGTACGTAATTAGGTTGGTAATCGCGAGGACGTAACTAACTCATGACGTGTGGTTCGATGAAATGCAATGTTCAACGGTTGCTGAAAAATGAATCGAAGTAAAACGTGTACGGTCGTACTGTTCAACGAAGTCGTACAAGGGACAGTCGACTACGCGATGAACGCGTGTCCGTCTCTCAATATTTTTTCAATATTTTTTCCTCTACGTTTAAAACACAGCACACGAGATGATAATCATTAATGTTTATACAACGTTCGAATTTATGTAAACATGTTACGTATGCCTACGTGATGCGTCCGAACCCGTACGGTTTTTGTGCGCACGTGTTGAAACAACCGCGATAAGCGTGAGGTGTGTACACATTTGTAGCGCGCGTGCGTCGAATGTGTGTATGCAAATAATATAAAAAAATTACGATTGTTTCGTTTCGGCACCAAAAACGTTAAGCGTCATACGTGCGCGCTTTCTGTCTGCTGTTACTACATAACTAACCATCGATTTGTACATTTTCCGCAATCGCTACCGGACTCGACTTGGGTACCAATTTACCACTTTGTGTATTAACCTGACCCGTTGGTGACTGCTGTATACGTTTTACTACTGTACGCCAATCGAACTGAACGCAATCGTTTTGAGCATCCGAACACACTTTCTCGTCAAAAGGCGCACTTTAACAGTTTATCGCGAGCTGCTCTGAACGATTGCAAAAATATTCAACTGCGAAAAACTTGCGCAAATTTTGCACCCAGGACTACCGATAAAATGTACACGCGTATAGGATAGGCGCGCCATTTGGAAATCACATTCAACAAGTGACGCGTGTGCACTTGCAAGGGTACGGAAACCGGACGCGTGGCTAGGGCGGTTGCTCTGCGAACCGCGAGAGACGGTCCTACGTCGTCAGTCACGTGATTCTTGTTAATTTCACCAAGACGTGATTTCGCCCCGAAGTGGACTACCGATTATTTGTTAGCGCTCAGCGCGACACTGGACGCCGCTGGACCTCGCGAGTTATCATTCCCGGTAAACAAAAGTGAACACAGTAAAACACTTCTGTTGTATCTGGATGACATTTATTATTTTTTTAGGGTTTTCGAAGCAAAACATCTCGAACGTTCATGGGCCGTAGGTCGAAAACGCGATCCTAGGGCAAGATACGCAATACGATTACCTACGCTCGTCCGATTTGACCGCACTGCGGGTCCTGGAGTCGGACGGACGGGATCGATAGACGTTTGGGTTCGTCGATCCCGCCCGTGACCGGGCGCCAGAGCGGCACTTGCGACGTCCGCGGACGGGTACGGGACGACGATAGGCACAGGGCCGGGCTGGAAATAACGGGAGCGGCTGGTCCACAAACGATGTAAGTGTTGCCGCCTCCGTACGATTTACGCGTTGTCAAATCGAGAATGTCGTCGTGCAAGACGATACGCGATACCCGGGACGCCTCTAAAAATATACCGTACGAAAAGTTTTTGGAACGCTACCAACATCGACACGTTATTATAATATGCGTGCATATCATTACGGTGGCGGACTGTGGACGGTAAATCGTCACGTCTGAAATGTACAGTTATTACAAGTGTTATTGCTCACTACATTATAATCGCAACTATTGCCCGTCCGGTTTTTTCGTCGAAACCGAACGAGACGATGGTAATTTTATAATTATTATTATAGCCATCATCGTTATCATCATCATCATCATCATCATCAACTTCTACCGGTTTAATAAACGGGTAGGTGCACGTGTTCACTATATAACAACGAGCCCGGGAGATTGTTAACATTGTTAGCGATTGTCTATGTGTACAAGATGTATAATTTCTGTTTTGTCTCTATTTCGTTTCATTCGACGGCTGCCGAAACAGTTTACAGGCGGTACAACAATAATACAACGTAGGGCGGCATACCTAAGTAGACGCACGCGTACGAATTGCTGTTATGATAATTAGTTTCCGATCATCAAAAGAACGGACAAAAACCGAATTGAATGTCGATTTTGACGGCGGCTACAATGAAGCATCGCAGCCTTCGGTTCTCCGCACGAACAGCTAACGCCACGATAGGTGTACAACTGCCACACGTCATACATGAAAGTAAACGTCCGAACGTATACGCATTAATTACCATATGAACATTTGATTATTTTCCCCGCGAAAACGAATCTTCCCCGGGAATCGATTAACGTGGGTTTCCGGTGCACTAACACACGAATACAGCGATGCGCGAAGGCTTTGTCCTCGGCCGTGTCAGAAAATCTAGTGACAGACGGATTTATTTGACTCTCGGCTAAGGTAACGTGGACACGTTAGAAGATTTTCGTACGGACGCGATTTCAACGATCGCGGACAACCGTTTATTTGCGTTTAGAGGTGTTTCTACGGGAAAAATATAATTTAATGAATTTTGTGCCGGACATAATAACGGTATCAAAAACCTAGATGAAGCTGCCCGTGATGATCGGCGCTGAAAAGTGGCCCCGTGGCGAATTAACTCGATAATATTGTACTTGAAGGCATTTTGAGAGATTGAAAACGAAAAGCGGCGTACGTAGTGTTTTTAAACTATTGACGCGCGGATAGAGGTGGCTGGATCGCGTGGAAAATTGTCAAACAAATTTATCAAAATCTGAAAACTAAAACGTTGGGAAAGGGACTGGGAAACGAGATAACGTACAGCCGTCGGAAACGATAATTAGTTATCCGAGGTGAGAAAAAGCGGACGCGCAATACATCAACTGTCATATTTTTTTCGATGCTATTATAATTGTTACTATTGTTTTACCTTGGCTCCGATCTGATTTCCGCACTGACCAGCTTGCAGGTGTAATATCTCCCTCATGGTTTGGACGGCGATTTCCGTGGAAATTTGCTTGAAAAAATCTCGTTATTTGTCTCTCTTTCTCTCTCTCTCTTTCTTCAGCCGCGTTCCTTCGATTGCTGTCCCGTCGACGATGGTTTGCACACTGCGATACGACCGCTTGTCACTGCCGCGTGACCCGCACCGAGCCCGCCGCCGAGATAAGTGGGGAAAAATTACCTCGCACACGAGTCGCGATCACGAGCCCGTGCGCGCGCACGAGGACCGTGTCTCCACTCGCCTACACTAGCGTGGAGCTATTTTTTTTTCCGCGCATTCGTCAAAGCGTTTTTCATTTCGTTCTGCAGAGCTTAACACTGCCTTCGAACGGGAAACCGATAGAAAAGCGATGAATATTCACGTACGGTAAACTCGACGACGTGCGATTATTTTTCACGAGCTTTCGTTGTTTTTACAAAAATAATTCCGATACATATTCTATTCAACACCGTCATACGTCCCTCGTACACGTGTCGTCACGGACTTAGTACACCAGTACTTCTACAGAACCAGTGCCGCAACTACACCAATTTGGGCCCGTGTGCAAATAAAATTAATGCCCCCTCCCCTCTGTCTTGAAAATTAATTTTTCCAAATTTGAAAACATACTTTGGATTTTTGCTCATACAAATAAAAACAAAAATAAGGTTAACATAAGTAAAACACATACAGGTATATATTTACAAATAAATAAATGTAATAATTTGTAACCTTTTTTAATTCATATTAAATATAAATAATTATCAACATTGTAGGTAACATATAAATTGAACACAGTAAACATTAACATTAACAGTCAATTAAAAAATTGAAAAAAAAACATCACTCACTTTAAAAAATTCATTTTTCTTGCCTTTTTGTTGGCAAAATTGTCAATTATATTTTCTATGTTAATATCATTTGTTTGTTGTTTTTCAATATTAAGCAAAGCTATACTTGAAAGTCTCTCTTGCCCGATGGAGTTCCGTAAGTAATTTTTGATAAGTTTAAGCTTTGAAAAGGATCTCTCAGCTGAAGCAGATGTCACTGGTATAGTCAAAAAAATTATAATACCGATAAATACATCAGGAAATATTGATGTCAGCTCTTCCTTAACAATAGTATCAGCTAAATCGTGAATTGTCATATTTTTTAAATAGTTGGTTTGAAATTTGGAAGATAAATAGCCTTTAATTATAATAAGTTGACGAGTGAAATCAGAACTGATATCTTCTTTATATTTGTTAATAAAGTCATATGATGACTTAACAATCAATTCGTCAGACATTGATGTTAATATTTCAGGCATTAATATAATAAAATCATTACACACAGTTTTCATTCCTTTAAATCTAACTCTTAATTGTAATAGTGTTGTGTCTACAACTGGGTAAAATATAGTAACTCTAAAATTATCATCAGTTGTAGTAAGCCGGCGATCACTGTCTACTTCATCAAAATACTTTTTTGCATATCTTTGACGAGTTTCACTTAACTTGAAGGGTATATTCCACTTCATACATAATTCCCTTGAATCTTTTATTATTTGGTCATATTGATCCCGCAACTTTTCTATAATTAAAATAGCACTTTCTAATTGTGTTGATGCTTTTTGTAAGCTTAAATTAACTGATTGCATACTCTTTGATACCACTTGTAAGGATTTTAAAATAGGTTCCCATATACATAGAATAATTATAAATTCAGCATTTTCCATTTTTTTTTTTAAAGTTGTAGCCATATTTATTTCATCTTTTTTGGAACTTGAAAGCTGGATATTAGAAAGAGATTTCAAAACATCAACAAATCTGTGTTTTAATGAAAATAAAGCATTGTGTCTTGCTTCCCATCGAGTAGGACACACTTTTTTTAAAGTTATTTTATTTATTTTATTCCCGTACTCTTCACCAAAGGCTAGCTGAGCCCATCTTGGCGAACTTGAGCTAAAAAAATTGTAGATGTCTTGCACAGTATCAAAAAATGATTGTATTTTTCTAGTACTTTTAGCAGCATCACATAAAACCAAATTTATATTGTGAGAACAGCAATGAACAAATATAGCGTTAGGTACAATATCACAAATTTGTTTTTGAACGCCTGTTATTGAACCACTCATCACTGCTGCTCCGTCATATCCTTGACCGCGACATTTCATAATATTTAAATCCAATCTCATTAATGTATTTTTTAAAAGTTCTACATAATTTGCTGCACCATGATGGGATAGTAAATAAAAACCGAGAAACGACTCTTTGATTTGTATTTGTTTCTTTTCAAAATCTAATGTAGTATAACGAATTACAAGACTAACTTGGTCTTGTTTGGTTATGTCTTGAGTTGAGTCTAATATAACAGAAAAGAAACTACTAGATCTTATTTTATTACAAATTAAATGACGTAACTCTGTAAACAAAATGTCTAACAACTCGTTCTGAATAGACCAACTTAAATACTTAATTTTTTGATTTTCATCATTTAAAATATCATTTAGAATAGGATCAAACTCTGCGAGTAATCGAACTGTTCTTAAAAAGTTTCCTTCGGTGGCACATTTAATTTTTAGGCTTCCTTCATTCCCTCTTAAAGCACAATTTCCTGCTGTTATAGAAAGTATAATTTTTATCAACCTTTTCAATACATTCTTCCATTTCACTGCTTCATCAGTATATTGTTTTTCTAAACTAGCGTCAATGGTTTCATTTTTAACCCAAATGGAACGAATTTTGGCAGCATCCAAATGTTGAATAGATGATTCATGTCTTTGAATACTTTGTGACAAGTGATTCCAATCATTAATACCATAAATCCAATCCCACTTAAATTTGCCATAAGATCTATCAGCAAACAGCCAACATGATTCACAATACACACAGTCTAAGTTATAAGAATAACATAGCCAGGTTCTTGGAATTTTTGTACCAGATTTAGTTGTTAGAAAATAATAACTAGATGAAAAACGTTTACCATTATTATTTACTGGAAAGTTAATATCTGGCTTACAGGGTCCATATAAAATCAAACTTCTTATTAAATTTGCATCAGTAATAGTCCATGGAAATTTGGCTATGTCTGTTGGGAAATCATCTTGGAGATTCAGCATACTATTCAAATCTATAAGTTTTAAAATATTTATTATAATATAGCATAATATAAAAGTAATACATTTGTAATAATAGAAAAAAATCAAAATCAAATTATTAAAGTATGTACATAATAATAATTAATAGTATAGAATAAAATAGAAATTTTTAAATCAAAAATATTAGGTATTAAAAAAAATTTAACAACATTAAAATATTATTAACATATGTACGTATTTGAGCTAGTGTATACCTGTAGAAGTGCTAATATCAGAAGAGTTATTATTTTCAGTGTATGTATTATTTGTGTCTTGTCCATCTTCTTTTGAGTTTAAAATACTTTTAAATTCATTTTCTGATATTTGTCCAACACTTTCAAGTCCCACATCATATTCCACAACTATAAAAACAAAATTAATTTAATTATATTAAGTGTAATGTAATTATAGAATTTGAATAGATTCTTAAAATCACAAACATAGGTATTAAAAAAATATTTTACAATACTGAAATATTATTAACATATGTATAAATTTGAGCTAGTGTATACCTGTAGAAGTGCTAACATCAGAAGAGTTATTATTTTCAGTGTACGTATTAGTTGTGTCTTGTCCATCTTCTTTTGAGTCTAAAATATTCTTCAAATCATTTTTAGATATTTGTCCAACACTTTCAAGTTCCACATCACATTCTACAACTATTAAACCAAAATTAATTTTAGGTACCTACAATAATAGTATATCGAGTAATATAAATACATTTGAAGTTTTTGAGTTTTTTTCCATCTAATTTCAATTTTAACCCTTTTATTTAAATTAAGTAGGTCAAAAAAAGAGTCTCACGGACCATGATATAGGTATGAATTATGAATATTGCAGTCAAGTTGTTAATAAATACCTAGATTAAATAACAAAATTTCAATCATCTATAATATATATATATATCTATTAAATAATTTAACATTTTAACATCTTGTTAGTCAACAATATTTATTCATGAAATAATTTTGTACTTACCATTGTTATGTTGACTGCTTTCAAAAAAATTATTTATCTTCTGATTGGTTTTTAAAATATTACACTGTTATTGGTGTTTTTTTTTTCTTTTAGCTGCTCCACTTAAAGCTTTTGGCGGCATGATTTATTGTAGACGTAAATAAAATTAAATAAATGGATAGCTTATTGTCAATTGACCGAATATAAAACATAGACTGTCGAAGATCCCGCATTTTCAACGAGCGTCGTCGTCGTGCAATATAAAAGCGAGCCCGATCGCGGTTTTCCCGCGTGGCACATAACAAAAATAAATAACAATACCTAATTGAGATGCGTCACACACTCATACTATATGGCTATATAGGCCGGTCAAAATACGCGTTCCTTCGCATGACGCGCTTTAATCAATTGCAACCAAACTATTTTTAATTTATGTTATACGGGTCGCAAAAGAAACGTTAATATACGATAACGTTGTGTACAAGACAAAATCGATCTATTGTCCAATCATTATTAATTATTATTATATTATTATTATAACAAAATCGTTTTATTTTCTTTCTTTCTACATATTTTTCAATTTTTATCATTGGGCCCCCCATTATAGGTTGGGGCCCTGGGCCCGTGTGTTTAACACACGCAACACACCCGGTTATTGCGGCACTGTACAGAACCACCGTTAGTTTTTAAAAGATTTGGTCGGAAGCGGTTATTTCCCGTCTCCATATATCGTACTCGCAACGAGCAACGTTTGTTTAGTTATTGTATTTTCATTCCAACGTACCAGTCGGTAAAAACAGATTTTAACTCGTCGTCATGTATATTTTGAATTGACGCTGTAATTTTTATTCATATAGTCTCCTTAAATTCCTTAAAATATAGTTTAAAGAAGTAGAAGCCTGAAATATACGAAAATCATTTTTTATACATTATGAGTACAAAGTGTTAAAATACAATGTGAGATAGTCGATTTTCAAAAGACTGAACGAATTCAGATTTTTTAATAGATTTCTTATCGCGTCACTAGATCGATCGGTACTTAAGAATGATAAATGGTATGTTTAAACACTTGATGTTACTGGACACACTGCGTGTGTGATAGACAGAAACGGAAAATCACATTTTTCAATCCCCTTTAGCTAGTGTTCCGCACGGGACGTTTGACGTGCCGATAAAAGCCTCGTTGGACTTTTTCGTAAATTAAAACGTTATTCCGCCACATTCCGAGAGTTACGAGCGAAAAAGAAAAACCGAAACCGCCAACATCGTCCACGCAAAATCTCGTTGAATAATAAAATATCATACTTCTCCACATCGGAGCATTGGTTCAAGCAGCTCAAGGAACTACTCTTGAGATCAACGCGCTTGAACTACATATATATAACATTAAATATTATTCGGACTACAAATAAATAACTTATTACGAACAAAACCAATTAATAGAGTTTTAGTGTTTTCATTGTAATGGTTTTCACCACACACCTAATTCACTGTTTAAATTTAATCAATAAAATATTAATTAAATGTATTCGTTCATATGCATATTTTAGTTGTCACAGCGGGCAATATAATATTTCAATGCAAATTTGATTTTTCACTTTTTTTTTTTTGTATATACTCGTATAAAACAATAATATTCAATCCTCCTCGACTCTTTCCACCTTTATTTCACATTTCGTGTAATGACAACTGTTCACATTGTTAAATATGATACGTTCATTAAGTTATACATTGTTTGACCTCTCAAATATCATAATGGATAGGCATATAACCCATTACATGTACTGAGGTTACCCATAACAATAAAAAAATCTAATAGTATATGATCTATTGCTATAAGTGAAGTACATAAATTAAATATAAATAACATGTTTCGTAATGTTTAATATTTTTTTTTACATTCAAAATGATTTATTACCCATTATTGAAGGAGAAATTTTATAAAAAATATTTAAAAACACAAAATTATTATTATATAATATACATTTATTAATTTATCTATGCCTATTTAATATACATAAATTATAAACATATAATTTCTAATTAATAAACCATAATAACACAAATTGTAACACAATCAAATAACACAACAAAAAATTAACTTATTATTTTCCTTTTTTTTTACACTTACGTTCGTTAACAACTACAGTTTTTAAAACCACATGATTTGCATCCTTTAAATGTTGATGTAATTTATTTTTCGATGAGAATACTGATGAACAAACGCCACATGCATGATTTGACTTTTTTACTTTTGCTTTTTCAAATGTTTTTTGTTTTTTTTTGGTTTTCGATGACTTTCCTACAGAAGGTTCTTCCTGTAGTTTACTTTCTTCTAGTACATCTTCAGCAACATCTTCAGCTACTACATTATTTTCATTGTCATCACCAACAGGACAATGATCATCACATTCAGTTTTTTTAGCACTAATCAACACAACATTATCTTGATGTTTTTTAGATGATCGATGATTGCGCAGAGCTTTTTCTGTTTTAAAAGACTGATCACATGTCAAACAATATAACACATTTACTTCATCAACAGATACGGAGTGTTTCTTTTTACTTTTACTCGGTTTTCCACTGATATTAGGTATTTCTTCTTCACTGCTCAAATCAGCTTCTAGTACATCATCTGAATCAATTCGATTTTGTTTATTTAATCCATCAATATTCGTGGACTTTTTATTATAAAATTCTACTAGTTCGTCAACCTGACTACTTGAACTATCACATGACTCTTCTTTGCTATCGTTAGAACTATCGCAATCAGCATCATCTACAACACTTTCAACACTAGAATTGCTTTGATCAGTTTCATTAGATAAACTACTGTTTTCATCGAGCTCTTCGTTGTTAAGCATTTCGTCATCATTCAACATCTCAACCTTGATTAGTTCAATATTTTCTTTATGCTTTTTAGACTTTTCATGATTTTGAAAAGCTTTTTCTGTTTTAAATACTTTATTGCAAGCCACACAGTATAAGCAATTTGCCATTTCATCATCTGACTCAATTTCTTCACTACTTCCGTACTCGGTAATAAGGCTTTCCTCGATTATTTTTAATTCAGCTTCAACATTGGAAAATTTTGACCAGTCAGATTCTTTATAACTAGCCATTTCTTTTTGTTTATCTTTAATCCTTTTTCGTCTAGCTTCTTCCATTCGTTTATTATTCTCAGCTGATTTTAACTTAAGAGTCTCAGCATATGCTTTAACTCGTTTATCACGTTTACATACAAACTCTATTAATGCTTGTATCTCATCATTACGTTCTTTCTTAGCTTTGTCACGAATCTTCTTATTTTCTTTTTCCATTAATTTGATAATGCGTCTATTAGACGCTTGTCGAATATCATGTTGATCTAACCATCCAAATGGTTTGTGCGTATTGAAACCACGCCAAAAGTTATAAAATGGTCGAACAATTTCCATATAGTCACTGTCTGATTGGCCAAATGTTGGAATCTCATTAGGATCTATTTCGAAATAAACACTTTCTTCAACTAATATAGTATTGAATACCTCGCGATATACAGAATAGAACCCTTTCTCATCATCCCCAAATCCTTTGTAACATGAAGGTGAAAAATACTTAAACAGGTTGAGCTCATTGACAGGTGTGTCACCACTATTAATAATATACTCTCGATGATTATCATACCATTGGCGTTCACGTGGATCACCGAGTACTTCATAAGCTTGTTGAATCAACTGAAACTGTTCTTTAGCATCTTCAATATTATCCAGATTTTTATCGGGATGCCATTTCAAAGCCAATTTTCTGTAAGATTTTTTCAACTCATCAGCAGACACGTCTCGAGATACTTCCAACACTTCGTAGAAACACTTCATAGTACTTGGTGAAAAATATGACTGAAAATCGATAAGAACATAAATAAAACGATGTGATATGGAGGAAAATAGAAAAAACATTGAAATTCGTACAAGAACGTGTAAAGAAAATCAACATTTACAAATAAAATGTTCTCACAGTTTGCACTTCACTTACCAATTGTCGCTATGAAATGTAATGTTTACGAACAATAACTACAATTTTTCATCTAGACACATTTGTAACTGTGCAAATGTACGACCGGCGTTTTACTCGGTCTTCCGAAGTTTCTAGCTTACAAAACAAGAAAATAACGATGGTTATCAAAGTTCGAGGAAATGATTTTGATTTGATAACAATAATCAAACCACCAAACATTGTGGATAAGAAAAAAAAATAATATACTGTTATTGACGTCTGTGGTGTATGCACTGTTCATAATATAATTGATAATAAATTGATACTCAAAGCACAGACTTCTATACTACACTAGATAAGTAACTACTATCATTGATTATAGATAGTATAGATAGCTCACTGGATGGTTTTTCGAAGGCGTAGAATATAACTGCCGGTAGATAGCGATAAAAGAAATAAATTTATTTAAATTGATATTTATAAAATAATCCCGTATAGTTTCGTATCGAACCAATGTTGGTGTGCGTCGGGTGGGAGAAACAGATAATTTTCTATTACTTATTAGATAAGAATATCATATCCGATGCGCGACGGGCGAAGACAAATAGGCCGAGCTGTTTCCGTACTATCGCGTCGTAATCATTGTTTATTATATATTTTGTATTATAATTTATTTATTTAATAGAAATAAGTAATTATAGTATTTATAAAGTATATGCTCGGTACTTACCTCCGTCTTATTGTAATACTTATTATTCTTTGTTATATTGAATTTAATTGATTACTGATAATTACAATTTTTAAAGTGAATTTTTTTTTTTTATTATTGTATTCTAAAATCTCTTATTAGTCAGTTTAAGAACATATTTTTTCGTAAACTTGAATTTCATATAATTTTACACTTAGTGTACATAAGTAAATGTGATCTAAATAAAAACAAATTAAGCATGACTTCAATTAACTTATTGTTATACAAAAAATTATTGATTTACAATTTTTAAAATATTTTAGAAAATAATTATTATATATATTAATTATATTAATTAATATATATTTACGATATTTATTGGCATCTAAATTATGTAATTGAAGTCCGGGAAAAAAGAAAGTTTTTTACCCCCAAATTTTACACCCACGATGAATACTTGTGTGAAATATGCACCTATAACATCTGTGGACGTTGAACGGTCGTTTAGTACTTACAAAATTATATTAACTGAAAAAAGAACCAACATGACCCCACAAAATATGGAAATGTATTTTGTAATTAATTGTTATGTAAACAAAAAATAATAGTTTTTTTATATTTAAATATTTTTTTGATTGAATTTGATGTTGAAAGGTTCAACATTTCTATTTTATTATTTGTTTAAACTGTTTTATAAACATATAATGATATTTTTTTTATATATTTAAATATTTTGTTGATTTAATTTGATGTTAAAAGGTCCAACACTCCTAATTTTGTTATATTTGTTATGTTATAAATT
>NW_020272960.1:93558-114472 GCF_003268045.1 Sipha flava | reverse complement strand
ACCTTTTTTATTTTTAATATTTGAAGCAGAAACAATTTCGGTTAAGAAAATACGCTGATTAAATGGTACATTTTTGTCTAATCTATATTCAAGGTTTATTGAAGAGAGTGCTGACATTTTGTCGTGTAGATAAGAAATATAATTTTTTAGTTTTTGTTCAGTGTTTCAGCTCAAATTTTCTTCTGCCTGACTAATTTATACTTCATTTGTAATCGTTTTATTTGTGATTGTTTTCTTCGACTAAGGGTAGTATTAATTCTTTCAGAAGTTGTTTTGGTATTTTTGGATAACCGAAGTATTTTACAATTTAAACTTCGTATAGCACATGTACAGTACTGGCATATATCTTTTTCTTCTAAAATAAATTTGCACATAACGTGTCGAAGATTTCCAACTGGATCAATATAAGAGTTTTGGGACTTTAAATATGAATTTATTTTGTACCCTTTACAAATTTTAGAATTATCAAATTTCTTTAAAAGGTCTTCCAAAACTCAAATATTATTTATTTCTGCTAAGCCAAAAATGTTTTCAGAAATGTCTTTACCTAACACTGAACACGTCACCTTTAAATCAGTATTCAAACAAACTCTTTTCAAAATAATAGGAGTAGGCATCTCAGTTTCTTCTTTTATAATTGTGTAACAAGAAAACATGATCAATTTTTCAGGTATATCGTGTCTACTCCATGCTGTAGGAAGAATTATACTATTAAAATTTTCTTGTAGAGTCCAAAAAGAAAAGAATTTAAAATCATTTTGTGTGTTAGGTTTGTTGTTATCAAAACATTCAATGTATTCAGGCAGATCTATAATTGATGGATTTAAAGTATCAAGAGTTATTATTTTCCTTCTTATTGGACTGTTTCGTAGTTAGGTGCTTTTCTTAGTTTCAGTTGTTTAGTCAGATATTTTTTACAGTTTGGAAAAATACAAGGGACTGCTTCTTTGTGTAGTCTAGGTATTTTATACAATCCCTACAACAAACAAAAATGTAAGATAATGAATAGGGACTTCAGCTACTAAAAAATGTCTATATAGGTACATATGTGCGTGTGTGTAGCAGTGGCGCAACCAGGGGGTGGACTCCAGGTCTGGACCCCCCTCTTGGCATGTATAATAGTAAATTAATATCATATTCTAGATATATATATATTATAAATTAAGATGGTTTATTTTGTCAGACACCCTCATGAAAATTTCCTGATTGCACTACTGGTGTGTAGTAAAAACTTTCTATAAATATTATATATTAAAAAAGTTTTTAGTAGTTGGTCTTTGTTATAAGCTGTACCCCATTACCATAATCTTATAATACATAACTATTATAACTAACTGTTATGAAAAAATAATTCAATCAATAATTGAATCCCATTTCTAAATTTATTCATAAAAATAAAATATATTAAGATACTTATTAATTACTCACCTCAGCAAGGACTTTTCCACTAGTATCAGTCATAATTTTTTTCCTTATTATGTTAGCTTCTCACAGACTACTTGTTTGGGTTTTATTATAAAATCCTTTCTGGGTATAGCTTTTATCCATTGGGCAAGTCTAGTACCATCTTTAGGGACTGTAAAAAAATGATATTTGTCAACGCAAGAATCATATCCCGATGTGCATGCAGGAACAATACACCGATGCCCGGGCATGTTGATTGTTGGGTAAAGATGTAAAGTGGTATAGCAATAAAAAGAAAAAAACACGTGAGAAGTGAGTAAACAATGAACCTGAAAATCTAAAATAATAAAAATGTAAAATATTAAATTATTGAACAATGAATTAGTCACATATATAATTGTCTATGATCGGACCGCATTCTATTCCCGTGGTTTGTGAGTCGTATTTCCATTGATATTTGAGAGCTCGTTAGGCGAACGCACAACTAGCGCTTCAGCGGTCAATATTGTTATCAGGCGACACTTAGAGAATAATAATGTATCACGGGCGATATAGGGAAGTGCACTGGCGTGCTACTGATCGTTCCAATCACGTCACATGTGCACCGTTTGTGGAATACGATTGAAATTCGAAGAACAAGAGCATCGTCGTGTTCGGATGCGAAACGCCTTTTCTCCATAGAACTTTTCCAACGAATCACAGTACATTGCGCTTTCAAAATGAGATTAACGGACGCGCTATGGGCCAAATTGCCAAGAGGTCATATTTTCAGAGGGTACGTACGATTTTTGAATGTAAGCTAATTCAAAAACAAATTACAATGTTAGCACGGTAAATTGTACGAATGATGAAACTAATTCGAACCGGACCGGACTTTTCCGAATCCGTGCTACCGTTTGGTGTTATTTATTTTATCACCGTGTTATGAAACGTAAATGAACGATGTTCACCGCATCTCAATACTTACTACCCAAGTGCAGTACTTACATTATAATATTATGGAATAGTATTGGTTGGTCAACCAATATAAACTCTTGTACCTAACATAATATTATTTAATATTTAATCCTAACACCTACTATCTAAAGCCCTGACTGATAAATAAGAATTTAATTGTCTCCAGTTGTATAAAACAATACGGTCAATACACTGTTATATGTATCTTTGGTTGATTTTCCTATCTGAAACTGAAATATCTTTAAAAATATATTGTATTTAATAAATACAAAACATATCAAATTCTTACAAAATCAAGGTATACTATGACTAATATGGTATTTAACAGGGATGGACAACTCAAAATTACTAGTGGGCCAATTTTTTGAAAATTAAAATTTAGCGGGCCAGAGCATAGAAAACAAAAATAAAAGGCTTTCAAAATATGAACTTTAGAATTTATATATATATATATTTTAGCATTTATATATACACTGAAATAATAAATTTAACACACATATACAGCACAATATAAATGATATGAAGAAACTAATGTAGTTAAATATTTCGGTACAAACAGCTATAGTTGAAAGCTATACTTATACATACATATGAAATTTAATACTAGATAACAATTATTATATCGATAAGTTAGAGCATAGACGATAAACTTTAAAATTGTATGATGTAATTTTCAAACATAACATGGGCTAAATAAAGAAAGCTCAAAGGACAGGTGCGGCCCATGGCCCGCCAATCGCCCATCCCTGATTACAGATTTCAAACATTAAGCTATTTACCGTAGTGTTTAGTTCTATTTCATATATATGTATATATACTTCATCTTCTTCAATAAACATTTGATTAATGAGCAACAAATCATAAATATTTTTTTATCTTTTCCATTCCTATATATTATGTAACTATAACTATTACAGTAGCGGTCAAATGATTTTGTCATGAGAAGGGATGTAGCTGACTTTTTAACAAACACTGTATATTAAAATTTTTATTTTTAAACATGGAAATTATATTATATTAATTATTAAATCTATTTTTCTGGTTTTTTTTGCCAATTCGTCCAGTACTTCGTCTACTTTGTCTATTGACAACCTCACAATGAACAACCATAGTGGTTTAACCATTGAGACAACTCTAAAATAATATAATTACACAATTCATATAATATATTATGTTAAGCATTAAGTACTAAATTTAAATTTCATTCATTCTTATAAATAAACTATAAAGGAAATGATAAAAATCTAAAAAGTTTGTTTCAATTAATATTTTAGTGTTTTATGTTTGAACTGTTAATTTTATTTGAGCCTAGAGACTGTATAATAACTAATAAGTACAGTATATTTATTTTTTTAAATAGAAAATAGATGAATACCTATATTATATAATGTATAATATGGTTGAATTATAAATATTTAAAAAAAGGTCATGGGAGGGATCTATCCCCCCCTGTTTGACCGCAACTGAACTATTATCAACAATTGTTATGTTATATACATTGGATCAAATATTTTTAGTAATGAAAATTATATTTCACATTTGAACTGAGGTTTACAAAAAAAAAAAAAAATGAATATTTTATTTAAATGAGTGGTATCAGTTAAGAATGTATATCAATCAAATTAGTCATGGTACATTAGGTAAAATTTGATTTTTTTAACCAGTGCTAATCATATGTTCAAAATATTTTATGGTATAAATTAAAAAAAAAAAAAAAAACCTTAATAAAATATAAAATAAAACTAATTTTAATTTTTTTATGTTTGTTATAAATTAGTTCTTTAAAAATTGTTTAATGGAAATATATAATTGATTTTCAAATACTAATTCTATGTAATTAATTTGTTTAATTTTAGAAAACATCGACTGATTAAACCAGTATCTGGACTAGACATTCATAAAAAGCTTAGAGATTTTCAACGGGAAGAACAGAATATGTTTTACCTTAGGTATCCTTATTTAACCAAGGTATATAGCATCACTTGGTTGATATTCAATAAATATGATAATAACTGATTGCAAATTGTAGGAAGAATCATTTGGTCATTCAAAAGAACAGGGTCGCTTTGAAAAATGGATGAGGAAATGGAAATTATTACAAGCTGATAAATTTGGAAAACACAAGCCAATGGAAAACCACTTAATGCATCTTAGATCGACAGATGGCTGGGAAAGTTATTAGAAATATTAATAGCATTTAATTATTAGATTTTTTATAACATAGATTGTATGTACACTTTAAACAACTGTAAATGTACGAAGGAAAATAAAATATAAAATAAGTTAATGTGATTAAAAAATTTAAATACATTTAGGTGCATAAATGTGATATACTTATGTTTACTAGTTAACAAAATAATATTAGAAATATAATAATAATAAGAGAATAATTTTGATTCAAAGTATAGTTAATCAAAGTCTGGTGCACATAACTGCATCTTCTTCCTCGGTCAACCATTTGTTATCGATGGCTTGGTTTTTGTTCAATGTTTTGCCACTTCGTAAGAGATCAGCAAATTGAGCAGCAATTGGATCACTTCCAACTGTTGCTACTGCAACTACATCGTTTCCTTTGCAATAGTATATAACTGCTTTAAGGTTTTCAAGATCTCCATTAATTATAACATCAGTATAACCACGATTATATCCTGTAAAATAAATTCAATGAGATATTGAGTTCTCAGATCAGAAAAAAAAATTTAAAAAAAACATACCGGCAAAACGTATGCTAGTGCCAAATAGTGCTGTCCAAAAAAAGGGTACAGATTTTATGGGAGTTTTCTTGCCAAGCATTTGTAATGCAGCAATCTTTCCATGATAAGTAGCCAGCTGCCAATGTCCCAAAGATGCTTTAGTGTTAGCAGAATATACTGGAGCGTTTGCTACATCTCCACCAGAAAAAATTCCTTCTACATTGGTTTCTAAATTCTTTAAATGGAAAAAATAATGTACTAATATTGCAAATGCCACACTATATAATATTTAACTAACTTCATCGACTTCAATTGTACCATTGGAAGGATTAAGAGTAATACCAGAACCAGACAAAAACTCAGTATTAGTCTTAGATCCAGTTGCCATGATGCATACATCTGCCTTTAATTTTTGTCCATCAGCCAGTTCGATTTCAGAAAGACGGTTATTGTATCCAATGTAATTTTTGACACTTGCTTTCATGTGAAAGACAACACCTTTGGATTCAAACAATTCTTGCACTCGTTCACCCATTTCTGTTCCTAAACTCTCTTTAAAAGGTACATCACTGCGGCCAATTACATGCACTGATTTTACTTTAGCTTTAGCTGCTGCAGCCACTTCCATGCCTAAAATGTATATGATTTGCTATATTTATTATTTAAATAAAATTAATTTTAATTTTTAATTATACCAATAAATGAGGTTCCAATTATGACTAGATGACAATCAGAAGACAAGCTTTGAGAGATTTTATTAGCATTATCTACTGTACGCAGAGTAAAGACATTATCATACTTAGAAACTTCAGGTGTTGAACGTGGTCTAAACACATAAAATACTCAAATAATGATAATAATAATAAAAAGTGTTGAATAGTTACGTCATTCCACTAGCTATAAACATGGCGTCAAATGAAATTGGTTCATTGTTAGATAGATAAATAATTTTTTTATTTGTATCAATAGATTCTATGGTAGTTTTTGTCAAAACTTCAACATTTCCTGACTGAAAAATGTCATCACTTATTTAGTTAATAATAAAAGAAAGAAAATATTATACATAAGTAATAATAAAAATTTTTTATTATTTATAAATATTTAACAGAAATTATATTAGTTGATTTATAGAAAATATATAGTACTAGTTATTGATCAGTTCAAAATGTGAATTTTATTTTAACATTTAAAAATTATTAATAGTTTTACTTAAAAAAGATAAACGTAAAAAATATTGTTTTAAAAATATAATTTTAAGGTGAAAAATTAGTTGTAAATTAACTACAATAGCTAAATTATTTATAAACATCTTACATTGTAAAACTCTTGAGAACGTAACAATATACTATTAACATCTGCACTCAAAGCTTTACTGAGTTTTGTACGATCATATGGTAAATAATTCTCTTTTGTGATCATAATTAAACGACCATCAAATCCTTCTTGTCTCAATTTCTCTGCACAACAAGTACCAGCAGGACCTACAAAAAACATTTCATTTTACTCTTTGGTTAAAAATAATTTATAGAAATTACTCAATTACCACATCCAACAACAACAAATGTACACTTATTTTCTAAATTGCGTTTGGTTAATGGTTTCACATGTTTTGAATTTTCAAGTGCACATTTTTTGACTGAAACTTTTACATTTCCATTGGTAACGGTAACTTTAAAACTTGGAATACTGTCTAAACCCGGGTAGTCCTCAATGTCTCCTAATAGTAAAACTAAGAAAATTAAATTTACTTCATAATAAAGTTAATTTAATAATTTTACCAGTTTTCAAATTAAAACAAGCTCCATGCCAAGGACATCTTACTGTACCATCTCCTAGAGCACCTTTGACTAAAGGTGCACCATAATGTGAACACTTTGAACCCAGAGCATAAAACTCATTTTTTTGTTTTACAATTAAAACTTTATTGCCATTATTTCCAACCTCGAATTCTTGCATTCTGTAATTATGGTTATTTAAAGAAAAATTAAAAATAATTTTTAATAAAATTACATAAAATCTGTATTTTTTTATAATATAATAATAGTTAATTTACCCATTATTGGTAATGTCACTTTCTTTACATACAATTTGTTCAATAATATCATCACTGGGACCTGTAAACATATTAAATAATTTTTAACACCTAAATACACAAACATAAATTTATATAAATAAATATGATTTTAAAGTATTCATATAATGTGTATATTTGAATAAAAGTGAAATACCAACAAGCAAATTATAAAATTACAATAAATGTAAACAAACACACACCCGACATTGTTCTGCAAATCACATGTAATTGGGAATGTATACTACTTCTAAATACTAGTCTCCGACTAAATAACATTCAATCCCTGTATGATTTACCGGATTAACAGTCTGAAACCATGCACATATAAAAAAAAAAATGAATAAATTCAAGTTTGTGTAACTATGAACAAGTTGAATATTTTGGGGAAAATATTCAAAATTATGTTACAAATGATTAAATACTTTACATTCATTAATATATATATATATATATAAGTATTATTATTGATTCTAAATATTAATTATCAATGATATTATGTTTGCATATAATGTAGGTCTATAAATATACACATACACACACACACACACACACACACACACACATATATATATTTAAAGTTTATTTATTATGATTGATGTATATGACAAAGCATGATAAAATTATCTGTATGATAATATATTAGTATGTTTTATTAGGAAGTCCTAATGAATTACATGGGTGGTATAACATATAATGTGACAATGATTTTTACCTTATACTTACTATGAAAATGGCTAATGATTTTAAAATAGCTTTAATGATAGTTAATTTAATCATGCACACAATTTAAATTAAATAAAAACCAATGGTTATAAAATAAACAATAGAAATAAAATCAAGCAAATAATATTCTAGATAGTTTTGTATTATTTTTTTAAACTATACCCCTGACCAATAATTAAATATCAAATTGAATACCTAGCAACCTAATCAGCAGTATAATATCCCATATAATATTTAAGAATAATTATTATACTTTTATTCTTTTCTTTTTTTTTATATTATATTTACTAAGAATTCTAAAATAACCATGAGTCAACATTAATTTATTAACTAATAAACTGATTATTATTCGATTAGGTATTGATGCATAAACATATTAAAAACCAGAAAATCCTCTCCTATTCATAAATATTAAGTAGACAATATGTAAAAAGTATAAAACTTATATAAAGTTCCTTTGATATGCTTATTATACCTATGTATTTATATTTAAATTTTAAAACATCCTTCTTTATCACAAGGTCCAATAAAATGGAATGAGTTGGCTGAAATCAAGCAAAATACCACCAATTTAAAAATTTCTCTTAAATCAAAAACTGACATAGAAAGCGCTGCCCAAGTCCTCACAACCTCGATACAATCAGCTATATATAAATCATCACACCCATATACTCCAAGGAATATGAATCAAACAAATAATCAAACCTTACCCATCCATATAAGAACTTTAATTTTTGATAAAAGTCGTGTTCGTTCTAGATGGAAAAAGTATCGATACCCATCTGATAAACAAATATTTAATCACTTGACAAACACCATCAAAAAATTAATATCAAAACAAAAATCAGAGTTTTTTGAAAAAAAATATCAATCCCTAAACACAAATGACGGCTCACTATGGAAAACCACAAAAAGCTTACTTAATATAAAACAGCAAATGCTGCCAATAACTGGCCCTAACAGATCCATGGCTATTTCTGAAGATGAAAAAGCAAACCTTTTTGGCGAACATTTCTCTAACATTTTCAAACCTCATACTGATATACATCCCAGTACTGAACACCTTGAAAGAATCAACTCATTTATAGACAGTTCTCTTCCAATGTCACTTGCAGCAAAACATATCTCACCAAGTGAAATCAAATTTCAAATAAGTAAATTAAAAGAAAAAAAAGCACCCAGTTATGATCTTATTACCAACAAAATTCTAAATAATCTACCGAAAAAGACAATCATCCTTATAACTTACATATTTAATTCTATGTTACGGATTTCTTACATTCCATCGATATGGAAATTATCAACAATAATTGTTATTCCTAAGCCCGACAAACCCAAGATTGAAATCACGTCTTATAGACCTATAAGCTTACTGCCAACTCTTGCCAAATTATTTGAAAAAATCATAAGATTAAGAATAAGACCAATACTCCAAACCTTCAACATAATTCCACATTCCCATTTTGGCTTCAGAACGGGTCACTCCACTGTACACCAAATTCACAGACTAACTGATCAAATTTCATCTTCATTTGAAAAAAAGCAATATTGCCCAGGAGTGTTTTTAGATGTAGCCCAGGCGTTTGACAGGGTATGGCACAAGGGTCTACTCTTTAAATTAAAAATGTTCTTACCTGCCCCGTACTTTTTGATAATATGTTCATATTTAGAAAACCGTACTTACACAGTCCGGTATGGTAACTCTGTCTCATCATTCTACCCAATTAAAGCAGGAATTCTCCAAGGTAGTGACCTTTCTCCCGATTTATTTAATGTTTACACAGCTGATATTCCTAAAACCCCAAATACTGTTATGGCCACCTATGCTGACGACACTGCAATTCTCTCACCTGATAATTATCCTGTAGAAACTGTACATTTTTTACAAACACTTTTAGACTTAATAGACAAATGGTCATCTAACTGAAAAATCAAAATTAATCCTGACAAATCAATTTATGTTCCATTTACACTAAAAAAGTCCATACCCCTTCCCCTCTATTTTCAAGGAATACAAATCCCAATATCCTTAGAAGTAAAATACCTCGGCATCCTAATTGACAAAAGACTGACCTGGGGTCCTCATATCAAGTCAAAAAGAAAAATTCTCAATAGTCGACTCAACTTACTTCGCCCAATTCTGAAATCAAAATTACCCTTTCACACAAAAATAATCATCTACAAATCCTTATTACGGCCTATTTGGGCTTATGCTAACCAAATCTGGGGATGCGCTAAACCATCTCAAATACGTACCCTCCAAGCCTTCCAATGTATCACTCTCCGAATTATCTCTTCCGCACCTTGGTACGTATCAAATTCCACACTCCAAAATGACTTCAAAATAGAAACACTAAATCAATTAGCCACAAAACATTATAAAAAATGTCACTCTAAACTCGCTGAACTTGCTTCCAACTCACTTCCTAGTAACCCCCCACGCCGTTTAAAGAGAAATTGGTGTCGTGATTTATTAAATGATTGATGGTTCATACCATTTAATTTTAATTTAATTAATATTAAGTCAATAATTAATAAATAATTAAAATAACATTGGGTTCTATCACTGGATGGCCTCCCTCCTCATATGTTCATGTTGTTAAAAAAAAAAAAAAAATTGTGTGTTCAAATTTGCTTATTGTGCCTTATTGTAGCATAGGTTGTAAATATTCTAATAATAATAAAAAAAAAAATTAAAACTTAAAACGTGAATATAAAAAATATGAAACAAAAAAATTACTTTTAATGCTGATTAAAACAAATAATTTGATAAATTTAATATTTATATAACTGATAGTATTAGATAAGTACATATTGAAAAAAAGTTGATACTGTTTCCCTAATGACCTTTACATAATGCAATATCACATTATTATGTAATCTTAATATATTAAATACATACATGAGTATGTATTTATGAAAAATTTTATTGAAATAATATATAGTTTATAAAAATTATGATGTGACTTATTAATACAGACTATTTTGTTAAAATTGAATATAGATAATTATACAAAACAAAAATTAAAACAGACTTTTGGTATACATTTATAAATTAGATTCATACAGCTACAAATTAATATAAATATTTCTATATAATTTTAATTTTATAAGAAAAAAATTTAGTTGTAGAAAAATTTGGTTTTGGATTTATGAAAATTGTTTATTATTATTGAAATTAATTAATTGTGATCATAAATAAACTACAACTTATTTAGTTGTTATCAGCTAATTCTAGTCATAAAATATTAAAATAATAAAAAAAAAAATATGTATAAAATCAAGCATTCACAAAATGTAGTATCTGTAGAGTATATAGTCATTTTAGTTTTTCTAAATATATAATATTCTTTTCATTATCATAATATTAAATATGACATTTTTTTTTTTTAATTTAACTAAATAGTAAATAAACTAATCACTATTATAAACTTAATACTTTTTCAATTATCACATAAGGTGTGGGAGGACATATTTTTTTTAAAGAGATTTGTGTGAAAATTGAGTTTGGTGTGGAATTTTTTGTAGTATGTGGTAGCTAGTTCTTTAATGGTTTTGATGTTGTAGTTGGACAAAATAGCAGTATTGAAGGTTGCTAGCATCGTACTTGGATTGGTGAGTATATCAAATGCAAATATATAATAATAAATCATGCATCAAAATAGTTTTATTCTTGGCTGATCAGTTTTAAGAAATGTGTTTCATGAAAATAAACTTACAAATCAATATTTACTGAAATTGTTAAGTATAAAATAATAAAGATAAAATAAAAAATTAAATCATAGTTGAATAAAATATCTAAGATATTTAAAAAAAAATGATAAATAAGAAATTAGGTATATAAATTATTTATATTTAAAGTAAAATAAACATTAAATTTAAATAAAGATATGAAAGAATAAAACAAATAACCTTATTCATCATATTCACAGGATTAAATCATGCAAAAATCTATGACTATACAAATAAAATTATTTAGTAGACAGTTAAATTTAATAATTATTTATTATTTTAATTTTATTCCATCTATGTAGATATTGTGACAACATTTAGTTTTATTGTGGGTTTTATTATTATTTAATGATATGTCATTACTTATTAGTCATTATAATCAATTACATGAAGGTACATATTTTTAAGTATTTAATTTGTGAAAAATAATGGGTAAATAAATGTATACTTTGCTTTACAAATATTTAACTATCAACTATAATCAAGACAAATATTTTAACTTAATATACATTAAATAATCATTCAAATAACACTGAAGTCTAAATAATTTACTATTACAAGCGGGTAATTGGGAGATCATGTGATATATTTACTTATACATATATTAACACACATATAGCACTATTCCCGTTCATTAAGGGGAGACACAAGGAGATAACACTTCTAGTGAAATTTATTTAGAATGAAAACTGGCTGATACAGTCTGACAACACAGGGAATGGTGACAGCGTGAACAATACATTTTTTGTCTTTTGTTATTGAATCAAATTAATAAATGCAAGAGCTTTGATTATCTATGTAAACATTATGCTTCTGTAGCTTGAAATCCAATTAAAGAACAGAGTTGGTTTGTAATGAAACATTCGATAATAGGAATCCTAATAGCTATATATTATACATGAATAATTATACTAATAAAATTATTACCTACTACAAGTATGATATAATTATCAGATAACTCCAAAAAATATAAAATTAATTAATGAATCATTCTTTATCTTAGGTACCAGTTTACCATGCGAAAATAATACCTGTGATATGGTATCTACGTTAAAGGTCAATAACTATAGAATTTAATAAATTGAAATTATCATTTAAAATGTAATTGTATAATTATTTGATAGTATTAAAAAAGGAGTTTATTGATAAATCATAACATACATTTGTAAATATTTATGCAGTAACATAAAAATATTTTGAATATATTATGGAAGTATAATTTGTGAATTACGTTTGTGAACAATCATAATTTGACCTACGTTTAAAACAACAAAAGGCACTCTGTTAATTTATACAAAACTCACGATTACTTCCGAACTTTAATGTTCGATTATTTTTATAATTATGTGTGTAATAAATGTAATAAATCAAATAATGACATAATATTAGCATATGCAGCAAACCATTAATTGATTTATAAATATAATTTCCCAAGGTTTAAAATAATGATTTTTGTCATGGGTATTTATGAAACTCTTTAGTCCTGCAATCGAGTTTTGAATAAATTACACGACATGTACACTCAAACGTACAAATCGTACTTAATAACACTTATTGTACGGGAGGAACAGATGTGATGATGCGACGAGAATAGAAATAGTCGAAAAAAAAGGAGAGCTTTTGATCGCTCTACGCGCGGAAAGTATCAACGGGTCGGAGCTGCTAGGAGACACTGAAACGGTTATACTATTAGCGTTAAGGGGACGAGTCCGTTTCGGAAAAACGATTATTGCCGGTCTGTGTGGCCCTCCTTGGAAGTGAAAAAAAGCTTAAGCGCTGTCGAGTAAACGGGAAAAACGAGGGCGGCAGCGGAGGCAACAGCAGCAGCGGTAGCAGCGTAGCCATTTTTCCCGATCGAATAAATTCCGGTGGTCTCTGGAGAAACCCCGGCAGAAGAACACGACTTACCTTCAGCAGTGCTCTTGGATGCGATCGAGCCCATTTGACAGCTCGCGGAAGACTGGTGGTCACCCCTCCAAACGGTTGCTAAAGTGGAAAACGTGTGCGGCGGCCACAGTTAGAGAAAGTCCGTGAGAACGGGAGATTCGCGTAGGTATTTTTTACGTTCTTTTCACACTGCCAACGGGTCTGTGCTCGCACAACGGTATCGAGATCGTGTCTGGCGATAGGTGATAGGTAACGATGTTCACTTGGACACGTCGAACTGGATCGGCAACGTGACGCGGTACGTGTGATTGTACCACCACGGGTTAGGTGCGCGGTCGAAAATTTCGTCGCCGTAGCCACCGGCAAAATCGAATCATGCGCGCGTGAGTCGACAACTACGGTCTGAGGGAAACGGCTTACGAGCAATAATGATAATAATAATAATAATTACGGTGAATAAGATAACGTGATAGCATGATGACTATAAAAAGTATTAATGCAATTCCGTGTGTTTACGCGGTGGGGGTCCCGCATTTGAACAGGTGCCAGGGAGGGAGTAGACATTTTTTTTTACGGCATGGGTGATGGGAAAGAGGTAGGAAAAATATTGGATGCCCGCATGGTCGCCGTTAAATAGCGTCTTGCGTGCGCGTGCGACCTTGGGCCCAATACTGTGTTGCGGTCGTCGTAATAATAATTGCGAATAATTATTTTATTTGTTCTATAGACCAGTTAGTTAATAGGTCTATGATTTCCAATAAAATATTTCGATTTCTCATCATTAATCCGTTCGCACCACCACCACCAGCAGCGTGCCGTCAACCGTCCGGTGGAATGAAGTTGACTCTAATTGAAGTGACCTCTATATTTCCATAAACTATTACACGATAACATATTGGTACAGTGCCGTCGTCAGTCGGGCAAGCAACTTGGGCAACTACCTCGGACTTTAAAATAAATTCTCGGAGGCCCATAGTTAGAATAGTTAGGTGCACGAAAACCGTTTAACGTTAGAACCTCGCAAAAGCTAGCAACGGCACTGAATCGGTTTATTATGCGCAGTTCTCACTGGATCTGCCCGACCGCGGTTATTAACTCAGTAGCGGAAGAGTGGTGATCGTGCAGTTATCAGTTATCATCCGCGCGTGACTAATACCCCCTTGCCCCGGGCGTTCTCGTCACACGCGCGTTTCCCATGCCGAGGACGAACGCCGTCCAGCGTCCCTCAGTCTACTCGTTGGACGACGGAGTGTTGTTATCTTAGCCGACGGATATTGCGGGATTATGACATGTGCCCGTACGCTCGTTGCCCGAAATGAACTCGTCACCTGCGGACAACGTAGACCTGGACCTGACCGTGTTCGACCCGCACACGCAGGCCGCCTTGATCCGAGGTAATAAGTCGATATCATATTTATTTTGTTCGTTTTCCCGCCAACGTTTCCTCTCGAAACGTGACGTACGCGTTTTATTACGTAATCCGGCTACACGGGTTTAACACGTTTTCTGAATAAACGTAGATTGCATCAGTAATATGCAGTCGATTCATTCAACTCACCAAAATTACGTTAAACTTTGAACATATATTGATTAAAGACCTAATATTGCGCGTTGAGGTTTTGCATTACAATAGACTTTAGACTTGTTCTATCCTAAATTAGCTATATTTAATTTTTGAATAGTGTATTTCACATTGTCCATGCATTAGTTTTCCTGTTTAAAACATAAATTGTATAGCACGTGTTTCTAATCCGTATATTATAGTTATGTTTTAATGGTAAATAATTATTAATTGCGCTGTAAGATTATAATGTATAAAATTATTCAATACATTTATTTCATTGTTATCATAGATGTGAATTGCTTTGAATAATAAAATGATGGTAAACATTCTTACAAGAGTGAAAAGGTGAACAAATGCGCTTCTTGAACAATTTAAAAATTTTAACTTTGAAAAATCATCTATGATTGATTACTACTGTTATTTTTTTGTTCGATATAATGTAAATTAATTTTTTTTCATACTATTTAAAAGAATATTGTTAGTTTGGTATCAATAGTTCCATCTCCACAGTCTCCAATGTTAATTGTTTATCAGAAGTTGAATGAACCACTGTTTTAAGAGCATGGGTAAAAATAAAATATAAACCATTAGGAATTATTGAATAAGGAGTAATAAGAGCATTACAATTATTGCTTTGTCAAGAAAAGATAAAAAATACCGTTGTGCACCCATATAAACGCATTTATTATTTAATACTATAAAAGTAATGTCATTCCTTAAATAAAATTTTAATTTATGATGTTCACTTTCATAATATTTTGCTATTAGTTTTAAACTTATTATTTATTTACAACTACGTTTTTTTTTATCATTTTGACATTGTATTAAAATGAAAGAAAAATGTGTTTTTTATTTTATTGATTACCAATTGGTTATTATTTATTTCTTAATCTTGATCTTTATTGGTTTCTTATCAATTAAATTTCTTTGATATAATAAAAGTACTCACTATAATAGAATATTGTGAATAAATGGTAATTTTGTTTCTTTGTTATAAACTAATAATATTCATGAAAGAAAAAAATTATAATGAATACATTCATATACCTATCTACAATAATGTAATACCATAGGTACATGGACAGTATAAAACTAAAAACTTTCATTTTTACTGACTAATAATTTAATATAACATTTTATGAATATTTAAAAGAATGCATATAGCAATGATAAGTTTTATTTTTTTTCAGGTGGTTTTTTAGTACCAAAGAATATTTTAAATTATACAGAGACTCAATTTAGAAAAAAAGTCAATTTGACAGCAGCGGCTGCTCGTCATGTTTTTATCGAAGCAGCCAAAATAAGCACTGCAAACGTCAAGTAAATTTTATTTTGAATGATCACATTTCTAATGCCGTATACTTATTATTGAATGGGTTATTCAAATTGTATTAGTCGTGATAAAGAAGTTACAAATCAAGTTATTACTACTGGCTGTAAAAAAATTGATAAAGCTTTAGGTGGAGGCTTATTCAAATGTGGTATCACAGAGATCTCAGGTGAAAGTGGCTGTGGAAAAACACAATTTTGCTTACAGATTGCACTCACTGTTCAATTACCATTACCACTTAAAGGAGCAAAATCTGGTAAAAAACAGTAATAATTTATCAGTTGTAGTAAAACATTTAAAACAAATGGTTTATTTTAATTTAGGAGTTGCATATATTTGTACCGAAGATAGATTTCCTTCAAGTAGAATGCAACAAATGATATCCAATATTCGTTTTAAATATCAATGTGATAACAACAATGATATGAATGAACTATGTCAAACGGACTATGGAGACAATATTCTGATTACTCATGTAGCAACTGTGGTAAATTATTGTGCATATATTTAAACAATTTTCTTTTTGGTTATACAAAATGTATTTTGTATGTTTAGGAAGACTTAAAAAAATGCATCCACGAGATGCTTCCAAAAGCACTCCAACATAGACCTTTAAAACTCATAATTATTGACAGCATCACAGCTGTATTTCGTGGTGAATACACCTTGAGTAATGCTCCTCGCAGGTCAAGAGATCTCAGAGATGTAGCATGTTATCTACACAAGCTATCAGTTGAATATGGATTGTGGATCATATGTGTTAATCAGGTAAATTTTAAAATATTCTCATAATTTTACTAGCTACTGTTAATAGCATAATATTGTGATTGTGTGTATAGGTAACATCATCAATGTTTGATATTGAAGGAAAGAATTTAGTACCATCATTGGGCCTTTCGTGGGCCAATTTGGTGACTACTAGACTTATGATGTCCAAAACACCATGTTCCAGATTCATAGAAGTGATATTCAGCCCCCATACGGCTTCAAAAAGAGTTCCTTTTGTAGTTACTGAACGAGGGATTGAATCCATTAACTAAAATACTTTTAATTAAGTCAACAAAAGTAATATTTTTATCTTATTGTTTTTAATGATCAGTCATGATGTTTTTTTCCCATGTTTTTATTAATTTTACAATATATTTTTAAAAAAAATAATGTTTTTTTATTAAAAAAAAAAAAAAAATTAAAAGTTTTATAATATAAACAATATTTAAACTTACTACCATTTTGGTTTTCAATCTTAACATACTAAGTATATTTTTTCTAAACATATTAACTTAATTTTAAAAAAATGTGAATTAAAAAAGATTCACTTTGAAGTACTGTTTTGCTATTCAACTATGAGAGATGCAGATGCATAACTAACTGATGAATCTCCCAAATGGTAACATTGGCCAGATTGGGCGTACTTTAAAAACTTGAGCGACAATTTTTGAGTACGCAATTGCTTAGCCGCCTATTAAAAGAATATTATGCATTATCAATGTTCACCTTGAATAATAATTTACATAAATTGATTTACTATTGTAATTTTCTTACTTGCAATAAAACACTGATGGGATGTCTACCACAGATAGTGTTTGAAAAAGTTTTTAAGTATTCAACAAACGCTGCTGGTTCTAGAGTTTCTATAATATCCATGCCCTTAAAAAACAATAAAATATACACTAATTACTATTAATAATTTTATTTTCTGGTTTTCTTAATTAAATAATATTATTTTAAAGATTGACTAAACCAATTGCAATTTCTACAATATATAAAGTATATAATTATAATAAAATAAACTAAAAAACAAGAGGTTCATATAACTTAAAACTGCATTAACTCATTAGTGCTTTATGTTACCTAGTAGAAACTTAGACAATAGTATAAAATTCATTTATAGTTTTTATGAAATAAGTTATTATAAATTCCTAGTATTGCTTTATGGCAATAGACTTTATCACAAAAACCAATGCTAAAATTTTTTTTATTTACAAGTATTTTTGAGGTTATATATGTTTTCAGCAACATTTATGTTATAACTTAAAATCAATAGATCAAATGTACCAAATTTCAAATATATATATTAGTCATGTTAAACATTACCAAAATAATCTTTAATTGGGTATTTGTTTTATTAATCATATTAATCCAATATAATTTTCATAAATATTTAAATGAATACTTTCATACTCTAGAATAGTATTTCTCAAACTGTGATCCACAAAGATATTCTTGGTTGTACCTAAGGGGAGGGGGTTTAAAATTTATGTTCAAAGTAAAAAAATAAATTATTTTTCTTGTAACATTAATTTTATATTATAAACACATTAAACAATATAAATGACTAATTACCTAACTATAGTAAATGTTGAACAAGAATAATTTAAATTTAAACACCCAACAAGTCCATATCTTATTAATGCTATTTTATTCTTTAATAGCAAGAAAACTGTTAAGAATACTTTATTGTTTCTTAAATTGAGTATTTAGTAAGTATTTACAGTATTTAGCACTTGGTTTTTAAATATATTATAAACAGCATGCATTATAAGCAGGATTGGAATTTTATAGCACTTAAAATTGCATAAATATGTGCTATAATATTACCTTAAAAATCGCTAAATAAGCTCTAAAAATATACAATAAAAAAAACAAAAAAAAGGAAATTTATTATTTAATTATTTTATACGAGCACACGAGACGAATGTGGACTGTATAAAGCGAATTCTACACTTGTTCTTTAATAATCGGCTATCCAAAAAATTTTTTTATTTAAGTTCTCTGTATCATGAAACAAATTGTTGGCTTACTCTACTATTTTTTAAGCATCTAATAAGAAATATGCAAATGCTATAAAATCCCAACCCTGATTATAAGTATTACAGTTTAGACAGTAGCGGTTTGAACATTTACATTTTACCAAGACGGACTCATTTAAACCACCCATTTAGTAAAAAATTATTCAGTCTTTACTCAATTTTCATTATATCTACTTTGACATTAATTATGCAGCAAAGTAATAACCGAGCACTGAGCCACTCACCCATTCCAAAATGTTTTTAATGGGGCACCACCCCAGTAGAAGATCCTTACAAGCCTATGGTTATTGATAAGTGTATAACAACTTAATTAAATACCTACTATATATTTTTTTCTACTGATCTCCACAAGAAAATTAATGATAATTTAAATATTTTCATTGCTAGAAAACATTAGTTCTAGTTCAAAGCCTCAGAAAAATATACAAAAATAACCATCATACACAAAATATTATGTTGTACCTTATGATCCAAAGTTTTAATTGACTGATGAATTGGACCCCAAGACTTTTCATAGAACGTGTAACGAAACCTTTGTCCCCAATGACAAAAGTCTGAAGATATAATAAATAGATTCTTTGGATCAGCTAAATATGGAGCAAATATTTGTCCATAAAGATTTTCTTTTTCAGTACTCAACGATCCAACCATAATAGGCACAATAGTAAATTTATTTTTGTAGCTAGAACATAAACAAAATAAGAATACACATTGATATTTTAAATAGTTTAAAATAATATAATTACTCCTGCATCACTTTGGCGATGTATGGCAGTTGCATTTCTATACTATGTTCGTCTTCATCCACTTTCATACTCATTCGTTCAAACTTACCAGTAGACTCTAACTCGTCATATACTAAATTTAAATAGAACCATACATTGTGACTCAATTGTGTTTGTTAAATGAATCATAAACGCTTACCCTGATTGTCGATTTGTAAATCATAAAATGGTGTTCTATACTTATCAGCAGTTGACAAGGCACACCCAGACAGACGGACATTGTGTGATGGTCCTAGTATGAAAATGCGTTGCCTAAAAACAAATAGAGTTATTATGGAAATATTTGGGAATCAAAGAAACTTACACAACAAACGGACTAATCTGGCGGTATGCGAATGCAGCGCAAGCACCGCAATACTGGTAACCGGCATGACTGTAAAAACGTAAATTAACATAGGTTCATACGAAAGTATCAACTACTACCGAACAAAATACTTACGGAGCTATTATAGCTCTGGCAGGTCCATGTGTGAGATCGGCGGCCCCCAACCAATTTTCCAACTGATTATTGAGCTCCTTGGCTGGAAAGTAAAAAATATAAATCCTGTAATTCGTAGCCATCGGACTAATCAATCCGTCCCCAAATAAACGAACAAACATGTACCTGATTCGGCGTACCAGCTTCCAGCGTGACTTGCTCTCCGTACAGCCATACTCTTGTGGATGAATTTCAACCGTGACGTTAATATAGAATACTAAAATATTTTTAAATAATTAACAATAAACTACAGGCTTATGAAAGTTTTGTATAGTGTTCAGACTAAAATTAAATGTAATGCGCAACTGAAACCTCGTACAAAAACAGACGGTCTTAAAAGAACTATAAGTATTCCAGCTCTTCTGTAAGGCGAGATAAGACCAGTTGTTTTGGAATGATAAAGGAAAAAAGAAACTGAAATAAATTACCAACTTAGTAATATTCTGATTAAAAAAATTAAAATAATAAATATTATGA
>NW_020272960.1:55934-83625 GCF_003268045.1 Sipha flava | reverse complement strand
CTTATAGTATTTTTTTGTAAATCATTTTTTTTATTACTTCAAACAGTTATAAAAATTAAAAATCAAATTATATGCAATACTTTTTATAATTCTATTGTTGACGCATATGTTTATTAAGTCCATCGTTCGACTGTGAATCAATTGTGATTTTTACCTTCTACGTACTATATGCTTTAAATGTGTTTTTAATATATTTATTAATTACACATTTATTTTTATATGTTTTACTAAAAAATATTAGAAGATATCTATTGGATGTTTTCATTGATATTGCGTCTTTAAATCATGTTATATTATTATATATTTGTTTTAAATACATGCGATTTGATTTATATTTCCACATTATATAGGGAGATGTCTGTTGTATGTTTTCATTAAACATTTTCTTTGTTAAGGAATAATGCAGTTACTACTTCGGTACTAATGATTAACTAATAAAAACAAACACAACTATAAACTAAAGAAAACATGGTATGCCATGCATTTTTCAACTCATTCTTTCAATTATATATGTTGAATGTTATATTTTCGGTTTGTATAAATAAATCTTATAGTATCAGTTTTTACACTTGGATGAAAGGAAATGAATATAAATTAAAACTTATGTGATATTATAAGGATAATAGTAAACCCAGTATATTTTAGCATTAATGTAAATTATTTTCTTTGAATGTGTTTTTAAAACTTATTAATTACATTCATTTTTTTTTTTTGATTTACCATAAAATATTAGGGGAGAGCTATGGGATGTTTTCATTGAGAAGGAATGTGATTGACTTTACTGATATTTCTATTATCATAAACAGTTGTAAAATTTAAAAATCGAATTATATGCAACACTTTTTATAATTCTTTTGTTCACATTTGTTAATTAAGTCTATTGTTTGACTATGTTTTAATTGTATCTTTTAATTATGTTAAATAATTATAAATTTGTTTTTTAAATATGTTAAATTCATTCAATTTGATTTATTTTTTAAAATAATATAGGGAGATAGTGTTAGTGCGATAGATGTGTGTCAATGGTTCTATTGATACTATTCAAATCAAACCCAGCTATAAAATAAAGAAATTGTGGTACGGATTACAATTTTTAACACTCTTATTCCATTATGATACAAGTGTTTTTTTTTTAAATATCTTGAACTGTATTGTTTACTTGGCTCATAGTGTTTCGCAGAGTAATTAATTAACAAGTGCTCGAACATGAGTGTAGTACTGTTGCCCTTCGTTCGACTATGATTCATTTGTGTCTTTAAATTATGTTAAATACATTCAATTTGATTAATTTTTCCAAATAATATAGGGAGAGAGCTGTTGAATGTTTTTGTTGCACTTTATTCTTTGGAATGGAATAGAATTCAACGTGTTATTGGTGCTAATGATAATATTCAAATCAAACCCAGCTATAAAATAAAGAAAACTTGGTATGTATTTATACAATATTTAACGCTCAAGTTCCTCTATGATATAAATGTCTTTGTAAAATATCTTAAACTATATATTGTTTATTTTGCTCATAGTGGGTTGCAGATTAATGAATTAACGAATGGTCAAACACCAGTGTAGTAATGTTGTACCCAAGAGCTTGGTTATTATTACACTTTTCTCCTAATATTATAAGAAAAATCTTGGTATAGTTTATTTATTTAAACCGTATCATACTGATATGACTTTATATAATGATAAAAATATTTTCTTTGATTATGTTATGTTTCATATTTGTATACATTATCTTCACATATTTTTTAAGCTTAAAAGCACAAATGTGCTATGATTACAAGAAACTTCCACACTCTGTCTTTCATAAATTATTTATGTTTTTATATATTCATTCTGTATATTTTTTTTAAATATTGTCGATGAGTACTTTTATGTTCTCTGAATGTGAGAAAGGGGTTGGCGACCTCCACGTGGTCTTTCTTGGATGCGTTTTTCACTGAGAATGATTATAGTGTAAAACGTAACAAACGCCAACATTTATGTATACACACCTATTATAGAGTATTCACTTATCGCTCAAATTTTTTTTTTTCAGTTAACATCAAGGAAGGTCTTACTCCATTTTTATAGTTTTTTGTCTACAGACTCGCTTTGTATATATATTCATTATTTATTATTGAAAAAATACTTTTTATGCATTAGGTCTTCTTACTTTGAACCGACTGTACTGTATTTGAAAGTTTTTTTACTTTGATAATTTCATATCTAAAAAAAATGTCAAGTTCTCTAGCGTTTATGATACTTATAAATTGTTGTATCTAAGATACTTTTCATAAAAGTGTCCCTTCGGTAAGTTAAGTTATGGAAGAAGACACATATAATGCTTTTGTAATCATAAATGTATATTTTATTCTGTAATTGAAATATCATAATCTATATGCATATTTATACCACTTTTTAAATTCTATTCCATTCTATTAAATATAGTGATAATTTACATATTTAACTATTGTTGAGAAGACACTTAACTTTGCAACAGTACTATTATTATGTTTGATTATTTTCAATTACACTGCGATTTGCCCTCTGCTATTTCATTTTTTTTATGTACATATAAATGTTTTGTATATTTATTATATTGGTTTTTATACGTTTGACACCATGCATCGATTGTCACTATAGTACCGTAAGTATGGTGCCGTAGTATTTTTAAGAAAACAATTAGGTGGGGGTCTCCTAGATAGCGAACGCCTTTGACGCCGAAGGCGTATCAATTTTCCACCCGTATATTATCAAAAGTTAATAATTATCACAAGTAGTAACCGTGGTAGTATTGCATGATACATTATACCTACATAATAATGTTTTGAATATTATTAATATTAATAATTCATATTATTAATTAAATTGATTAATATATAAATATTAAGCAAATTTCACCCGTAGCAAGGCACACAGAAGCTAGTATTTAAATAATATTATTATTTTTTTATATATTGTAAATTAAAATGTTTCATTACTCTCAGTGCTATTAAAAGTTTAAGAGTCTTTTAATCTAAACTAATTATAATTATATAATGATGTCTACATGTTTATTTGTTATTTGTATTAATAACATTAGTAGTATTGATATTTGATTTTATAATTGACTTTGATAATGAATATAATTAGATTATTCTTAATTTAAATACTTCTGATAGTAGTAAAGCTGTTGACAGAAGAAAGATAAGGGGACTAATTAGTGATTTTAAATTAAATATTAAACTTCAATGAGTATCGGCAATTTTGTGTTCTGTTAATGAGTTTTGATTTTTGGTGATATCCACATAATATTTGGTTATAGACTGGGTAACAGTGACGAATCCAGGATTTTCTTCTTTTTTTTTTGGGAGGGGGAGGAGTTTGAAAAATGAGATAGGTATTTTTTATAACATTACAGTCAGTGATTGATAATGAATTAAAATAATAGTTAGCAATATAATATATTAATTTAAATCTAAGACTACTAATTTCTTGTATGAATAAAAATACAAATTATTGATTTTTAATATTTATTTTTTCTGATTTTGGAGGGGAAGGGGTTAATATGAAACATAATTAAAATTAATAATAATAATAATAAGCTGATTAAAAAATAATAATCTATGTACTTGTGATCTGAACAGTTTCCATAAAACCCAGATAGAAACACGTGATAAATAAGATTTAAAAAAAAATTTATATTTACTCTTAAAATTATTTTGGAATTATAAAGAATAGATACCTCAATTGGTATAGCTCCCATGATTGATGAATAATTAATAGTTTAACACATATTATTGTTTATTATAATGGAATAGTTAATGATTTTGTGATAACTGTATACAAAAAAAAATATAAGGTTGAACAATGATTTAAGTCATTGTGTATAATCGTTTAATTACACATTATGTGAGATGTGAATGAAAAGATAAATAAATCATAAATTGCATTGCAATAATGTTTTCGACAAAAGAAAAATAAAAAATAAAAAATAAAAAAGTTTATGTAATAGTTTATATTGTTCTTCAGTATATACTTGTAACACATTTCTTATGGATAAAATATACTTATTTAAACTGACGTTATATTATGTTATGCAATTTCTTTTGTCCGATCACTTAGAGCTATTTTTATAAGGAATTGAGCTTTTTTAATTTTCCAAAATACGCGATAGTGTAAAATCTCCACACAAAATAAATGATAACTTCTTACTTTTCAATTATTTTAAAAATATTTGTACTTTTTATGGCGCTGTAGAATTTAAAATCTAAATTCTTCTAAATAAAATAAAACATTTTCGTAGAAAATACCAAAATACTAAAATACTGAATATATTCTTCTTGCACATGTACAAATTTAAACTTTTGAACTATCATCCGTTCTTATGTGCATTAAATATTCATATTTATACATGTATAATTATTATTATTGGGTTCTAGATTACCTACCTGTTGTGCCCTAATTGTTTCCTACGAAACATACATTTATGTTGGCCACACTACAAAAGAAATAGAACTTTCACTATTTCAACGGAATCCAGTATAATTGACCATGTCCAGTGCCCATCATCTTCTTTCGTCAGTAAATAATCATTGCATTCTGGACGGCGTGGACTTCAATACAACTGTTCTAAAAGTAAGTAAAAATAAATAAAATAGAAATATAAATAAGACCTTAATCTTATGAAAAAATTACAATCACGTGGTACACTTTAATTTTAATTTAAAACTCTATAATACGTTATTATTTATTTAAAAATAATTAATTTTTTTATATATAGGTACACAATCGAATAAACATTTAATCTTACATGTTCAATATTTTGAATAATTTTTCAAAATAAATTAGTATTGAAAATACATTGTTTATTTATTTATTTTTAATGTTAATAATATTTCGAATTAATTAAAGATATTTTTTTTTCTTACGTAATAATTCATTTTCCACGAAGACATATTTTAGTTACAATTTGAAATAATCGTCAAATTTCAGTGGAAACAATAAGTTACAATATATTTCAACGTATACTATTTAAATAATTTTTAATGGTTACCCTTAAATCTTCCTTTCACCGTTTAATATCAAACACACACATAATGATAATATTGAATGTGAAAGTAGTAGTTAATAGATATCTACTCTTTAAATAATATTATTTTTAATGCTTGATTTTAATAAGATTTTATGTACATCATGCATACAATTTATGATTATATTTTTTAATAAAAATTGAAAACTAATATACAACACAATTTTGAAATCAACACTATTAAATATTAAACCAATGTTAGCAGAAATTTACTATGAAAAATATTCGTCAATTTCAAATCTGTTCAACGAGGTGGCGATCAACTGCACATTCGTCTGTCATCAAGGAATCACCTGTAAATGTAAATGTAAATGTAACTAATGAGATTATCGCAGCCAAATCTTATGATGAGGTGCCAGGACCCACGCCATGGCCAATCATAGGAAATACATGGAGAATGTTACCAGTCATAGGTATTGTAAAATTAAATGATTGGAAAATGTATCTCGACTAAACCTATTTTAATTATTCTCAAGGCCCCTATCAGATATCGGATTTGGCAAACGTTTCATATATTTTATACAAAAAGTACGGGAAAATAGCCAAGATGGGCAATCTTGTTGGTCGACCAGATTTATTATTTGTTTACGATGCTGACGAAATAGAAAAAGTATACCGACAAGAAGGCGACACGCCGTTCAGACCTTCCATGCCGTGTTTGGTAAAATATAAAAGTCAGGTTCGAGGACAATTTTTCGGAAGATTATCAGGTGTAGTTGGAGTGTGAGTGTTAAATTAAACATACAAAAATATGAACCTAGGATATAATATATAATTACATTGCATTCGTTGAATATTTAGACACGGTGAACCGTGGAGAGAATTCAGAACTAAAGTTCAAAAGCCGGTTCTACAACCGCAAACTGTTAAAAAATACATTCAACCAATCGAAGAGGTTTCCGATTACTTTATAAAACGGTAATTAATTGTTAATAAACACAATATTAATGCATACATTTTACAGTTAAAAATAATTCATAATGTAATAGAATGCAGGAAATGAAAAACGAAAATTCTGAAATGCCAGCCGACTTTGATAACGAAATCCATAAATGGGCTTTGGAATGTATCGGTCGTGTAGCATTAGATGCAAGATTAGGTTGTCTGAGACCAGATTTACCTCATGATTCGGAGCCGCAGAAAATAATTGATGCTGCAAAATATGCCCTCCGCAACGTTGCTTTATTGGAACTGAAGTATCCATTTTGGCGATATTTACCATCTACACTATGGACAAAATACGTTTCTAATATGGATTATTTTATCGAGTAAGAAATCCCTTTTATACAATTATAACTACACACAGTGCCGAATCTAGAAAATTTGACTCCCGGGGCTAATAAAAATTCAACACCCTTATGTAAGTGGAAATATGAAGGATGATCATGATTTTTTTGATTTTTCATAAACTTAAAAGCGCCAGAGGCAAGCATACTCACTTGCCTCCCTCTAGATCCGGCACATAGATCTGAAATCTTTTATTAGATAGTAGAATACATATTATATAGTATATAATATAACCGATTATAATTATATTTATAATATTATTGTTTATTATTTGTGTGCAACTGCTATTAAACATAATTTTTATCGAAATATATTAATTATTAAACAGAATTTGTATGAAGTACATCAATGACGCAATGATGAGATTGAAAAATAAATCGCAATTGGTAAATGAAAATGAATTATCATTAGTAGAGAGGATTTTGGCAAATGAATCCGATCCTAAAACTGCCTACGTATTGGCTCTGGATCTTATTTTAGTTGGAATAGATACGGTTTGTAAATGTTTATTAGATTTAATAGGTATGTATTAATATTTTAACTTACGTAAAATAATCAATTATGATAAATGTATACAAAACGGATCATGTGCGCAACTAAAGTCCAAATATCGGGGATGCTGGGATTGCTGAAAATAAAATAAAATGGTATTTAACTGTAATTACTATAGATTATATAGATCTGAAAAAAAAACAGCAGTGTTACATTTGAACTCAGGGGTGCTAAAAACCCTATTGCGCCTATGATAGAGATTCATATAATATTAATGTTATTTATTATTATACACCAAACCGTGGGCGGGTTTAAGGAGGTGGCTAAGTGGGTATTAGCCATTAATTAATTTCACTTGAAAAAAATTGCTCTAATTTTTTTGTTTTTTGGAGGGAGGGTGAGTCTTAGTGTAACTAATTATTTAAAGGGTTTTTAAGAAATTTACTGTATTCCCATAAAAGAGGAATATACCTATAAAGTGTTTAAAAAGTTTGGTAACAGTTATTAGATTTAATGGGACTGATATCTAACGTTTATTGGTCTATTTTTTCAAGTGAAATTGGTATAGGTCATCACAGTCAGAATCTATTTACACAAAATGGGGCAAATATGGGCAACATTTTTTTTTAACAAGATGATAGAATACTCTATTAAGTATTATATTTTGTAATTTTTAAAGCTTGGATAGCCTTGGAAGTGAACTTAAACTATATATCATTTTTGTGATACAAATATATTATTATTATTAATTATTTATGTAAATATTATATGTATAACTCGGTAAAACGTATATATTAAACGTAACGTAACTAACCTATAGCTATTGGTTCCATAATAAATTGAATTCAATGAAAAAATAATATTAGTTACTGGAAAAAACTAAAATTTAAAATAATATTATTCTGTTAGATTTTACACTGCAATACACGGTGAACTTAAATTACGATTGCTGTAACTAAATAAATTTTTACAACACGTGCACAAAACCAGTAAACAATGCAGTATGAACTCCTTTATTGATATATATATATATATATATAATAATTCGATAAGATAAGTAAAATTTGATAAATGCTATTTTTGCTAGCTTTTGATGTCAATTTCCCCACTGTGCGGCGTGAGGCTAGTGTTGGAATGCTATATAGTATTATTATACACAAAAATACAAAATTTTATAATAGATTATTAATCAAAGTATTTATTAATAGATGTCTACTAGATGGCATTATGGCCAGGCACGTAACCAGACATATTTTTATAAGGGGGTCAACATTTTTTGGCTACTTTTTGTAGTTGCGTTTATCAAATGTGAGTTCGATATCCGTATTTTGAATTCCTAGTTTTCAATCTATTAATACACTTACTATTGTCTTATTTCAAATTGTCAAGTGGCGAATATTTATAAAATAAAATCTCAGAATTTGATTTTTGTTATACGATAGTTAATTATATGGAATGGACGCATTTAAACTCCGCCACAAGTACATTTTTTTACTGTTAACTCCGCCAGAAAATAAAACAGGTAAATTGGGTTCATGTAAACTCCGCCACTAAAAAAATTCAGGTAAAATTGAATACATGTAAATTCCGCCAGTGAAGAAAATCTAGTATTAGTATACATTTTTTTTTTTTATTAACTTTTATTGTTTCAACAATTTTTTTGTTTTTACAAGGTTTTTAACAAATAACAAATAAAGTTGAAGTTTACAGTTTTGAATATGTATGTATACAATTTGAAGATTTGTTATGTCACATAACTTATGTGTTATATTCTATGTGTATGTTATGAAATATAGGATATAAATTAAATATAAATATAAAAGCTGTAATTTTTTTTTTTTTTTTTGTAGTAATGAATATTGCGTGTGTGTTTACGTTTGTTCGGATTCAGATGATCTTGATGTTGGTTCTTGAGATAGGAAGATGTTCTGTGGGAGACGAGGTTTCAGTCTGGGGTTTTTTGTTCGTCTTCCGATTTCGTAGTGAGCGACTCCGACTGATTTTAGTTGTTGGTGGAATTTTTTTAATAAGTCTTGGATCCATCTATCCAGGTAGGGAATTCCAGTGTCATTATGGAAAATACTACTGTTTGTTACGCATGGTGATTTAAGGGCTATCTTGAGGAATTTGTTCTGTATTGTCTGAAGTTTTTTCATTTTTGTTTGGGAGACAGCAGTCCATACAGGACATTCGTATGTTATTAACGGTCTTATGATAGATGTATATATTAAAAGTGAACATTTGATCTGTAGTGTAGAGTTATAATTAATTAGGAGGTATAGTAATCTCATCCTAGTGTGGGCTTGGTTTAGTTTCTTGTTTAAATAAAGTATAAAATTAATATGATATATTATTAAAAGTAATACGTAATAAGTAATAATAAATGAATAATATCATACCTCCATTTTATTTCACCTGACGCATATTTTATATTTTGGTTATATTTGTAGTTGTTAAATAAAACCAATAAATTGTCTCGTTGACCAGTAATTAATTTTATATTATTACTAGGGCTAGGATGTTTATGAAATTGCATATTTTTTTTTATTTATCCAATTTATTGTAGATCTGGATACAAATTTGATTTATGTTCTACTGAATAAAATAATGCTATTTTTATTTTGCATATTTTTGTATATTTAGTGATTTTTTATTTTAAATGCATATTTTTGGATTTTAAGAATATAAACGCATATTTCAAAACAATTTAACGTAAAATATAAATAATGTTCCTTATTTTATACTTATTTTTATACTGTGCTTGTCCAGAATATTTATTAGTAGAAACCGGAATTATATGCACAAATAAATGAAAAATATGCTCAAATATGCATTATAAATGTATATTACTTTATCAACTACAAACTTAATAAATTTATAACATAACAAATATAACAAAATTAGGAGTGTTGGACCTTTCAACATCAAATTAAATCAACAAAATATTTAAGTATAAAAAAAAAATATCATTATATGTTTTTTAAACAGTTTAAACAAATAATAAAATAGAAATGTTGAACCTTTCAACATCAAATTAAATCAAAAAATATTTAAATATAAAAAAACTATTATTTTTTGTTTTCATAACAATTAATTACAATATACACTTCCATATTTTTTGGGGTCATGTTGGTTCTTTTTTCAGTTAATGTAATTTTGTAAGTACTAAACGACCGTTCAACGTCCACAGATGTTATAGGTGCATATTTCATACAAGTACTCATCGTGGGTGTAAAATTTGGGGGTAAAAAACTTTCTTTTTTCCCGGATATAACATCTGATATTTGCTTCAATATTTCAAAACCACCATTTTTGTGTATTAAATCAGAAACTTTCTCTTTAATAATTTTTCCATTATTACCGGACACCATTTCCATGTTTAAAATAGTTTCATTAACAATTTTTGTCGCATCAAACAAAGGTAAATTAGATGACTCTAATTTTTTAATACTTTAAACAAGTATAAAAAAATTAGTTTTAGTATATGTATGATCAGTTTTAACAGACTCTAACTTAAACATATCTTCACATTTTTTTATACTGACCACATTTTTTTCTTTCAATTTTTCAATGATAATTATTTTTAGCTGTTCAAAATTATCAGCACAAAAGGTGGCTGCTTCAATCCAAGTACCCCACCTGGTGAGTATAGGTTCTGGTGGTAAGGCTACATTTGGCAAAACATCTTTGTAGACTTCTACACGATGAGGAGCTTTTAAGAACACTTTTTTTAAATTATTTACCAGTGTATTAACATTTGGAAATAATTCTCTCACTTTTTCAGCAATTCTTTGAAGCATATGCGCTAGGCATGTAACATGTATCATGTTGGGGAAAAATACATATAATGTTTTACCTGCCTTTATCATATATGGGGCTGCATCTGATAATAATAGCAAAACTTTTTCGTCATTACCACCACTTGGCCACAAAATCCTTAAGCCATCATTGACAAAACGTGCAATAGTTGAATAATTTGTTTTTTCTAGTTTTTTACTAGCAATTAAAAAGGGATTGAAAGAGTTTTCACTACTTAACGTACCTATTAAAAGATTAGCTATGTAGGTACCATTAATATCTGTTGTTTCATCTACAATTAAAAAATATACGAATCCCCTACTTTTTCTCTTATGTTTTTTATTATTCTATTAACATGGCTCGAGATAAGATTTTCGAAGTAAACTCTCGTCTGGTATATGTTGATTCGTGTATTTTTGCAAGAAATCTTTAAATTGTGGAACTTGAAGTTTAAACCATGGTATGTTGGCAGCTACTAATCTCAAACAGAGATCTTCATTAAAATTATTGATATTAGATTTGTAAACATTTCCCAATAGCATTTTTTTTTTATTATTTAAACTTCGTTTCAAGGAATCAGTATGAAAAGATGTATGAACATGTGTAATTTGAAATTTTTTATTACACGGTACTTGGCGATTGCATATCTGACAATAGACTACGTTTTCATCAGTTGTAAATACAATAGTGTCTCTATTATATGATTCAATCCACTGGTTTATCAAACACTTAATATTTTTTCGTATTTTAGATATTTTTTCAAATTGTTTTTAATTTACGCAAAATAAGAATAAAAACTTCACTAAACCGTAAATGAAACGTGATAATATGTACACCACTACTAGTTACTACACATGATAAAATTGTCAATATTGTCATGCTACTACACTAATACATGAAACGGTAAGACATGGTGAATTTAAATCAGTATATCACTTTTCAAATTTGCAGTGTAATCAATAAATAAATACTAAATTTTTACACAACTTTAAGAAGTAACCTTAAAATTTATTTGTCAGATAATAGTTTATCAACACGGTATTAAACTCGAAAAAATAAAATTCTATACCGTTTTAATAGTAATTGAAAATTTCAATTTCCAAAATATAAACATGAAATAATTTGATTATTTACTATGATTTTAAAAAATATATACATAATATGCACTTATGCAAAAATATGCCCCAATCCTTCAAATATGCCATTATATGCAAAATTAAATTTGATCTATGGAATCAGTTGGTTCGGAATCGTCCACATTTCGAATCCTTGTATAAGTGCATACACTCGATATGAACATGCAAATGCATAAAATTCCGGTCTCTATTTATTAGATAACGATTTAATAATAGAATTTTGTATACACTTCATGCCATGAGTATGTGGCGACGACTAAGTGACATTGATACGATTTTAATCGCCATGTTTCCATGCCGTCGTTAAAAGTACCTATTATCATTTATATTTTTCCGCAGTTATTTTTACTTTTATTTAAAAATGCCGAAATGTAAATCGTTTTGTTCAATTCGTCTTAAAAGTTTTGTAGACGAGTTTGGAAATTATGTTTTTTCTACGGATGGTACGGTTTTGTATTGTAAAATGTGTGCAATTAAAGTTGGATCTGAACGTCGTTTTACCTTCGAACAACACTTGAAGACAGCCAAACATATCCGCACAGCTGATCGACGGAAACAAACTCAGTCACAACTAATTTGCAATGTGGTCGGTAAAAAATCATCATTTTACATGGATATGTGCAGAGCGTTTTAGGAGCCAATATTCCTTTCCTCAAAGTAAATAATAAAATATTTCGTAATTTTTTAACAAAATATACAGATAAAGAAATACCAGAAGAGTCAACTTTACGCAAAAATTATTATCTGATTGTTATGAAGAATCAATTAAAAAAATTAGGAATGATATCATTGGTAAAAAAAATATTTGTTTCTATAGATGAAATAACAGCTTACGAAGGCCGCTACGTAGCAAACGTGATTATTGGTATTCTTTATAAAAATACGCCGGGTAAATTATATTTATTGAAGTCTGAAGAGTTAGATAAAACAAATTACTTCACAATTAGTAAAGTTTTTGATCCATATTTCTTTTATGGCCAGAAGGCATTTGTCACGATGATGTTCATTTATTTGTTACTGATGCCGCCCCATATATATGCGAATAATTGCTGCCAATTCGTTTAAAGCGCTTTATTCAAAAATAGTGCACGTCACCTGTCTTGCATATGCACATCATAGAGTAGCGGAAAAAAATTCGTGGAAAATTCAATAATGTAGATTTGTAGACTTGTGTAAAACGTTAAAAATGTATTTTTGAAAGCACCATCACGTTTAGAGATTTTTAAAACAGAATTCTCTGGTATTCCTCTACCTCCAGTGCCTATAATAACACGTCGGGGAACATGGTTAGAGGCGGAATTTTACAACTCTGATAATTTTACAACTATACAAAATATATTTTTAGAATTTAACTCAGATGACGCGGTTTCAATCGAAAAAAGAATTAGCATTATGGCTGAACCAAATTTAGGCCCAAACTTAACATTCATTTAGTCCAACATTAGATTTTACCAGACAACATAACTAAATTAGAATCATCTGGATTAACTTTGTTTGAATCAATTAATGTTGTCAATTATACTAGAGAAACCCTCAAAATGGTTAATGGAAAAGTGGGAAAAGAAATTTACGACAAATTTCAGAATGTAATGGAAAAAAATAAAGAATTTAAAACTTTGGTACAAATTTTGAAAATGCATTCCAGTGAATTTGATACTATGGAAGGAATAGAAAAAGATTTGAAGGTTGAGGATCTTGCATTCTTCAAATATGCTCCAATAACATCAGTTGATGTAGAATGAAGTTTTTCATGCTACAAAAATTTACTTCCCGATAACAGACGCAGTTACAAATTTGAGAAAATTAAAAACATTTTAATTTTACCATATTAATTAGCACAGTGTAACGCTAATAATGTAATAATTAATAAATAATAAATAATATTGTAAATTATTGTAAATAAAACGCTATGTAAATTTATGAGAAGGCACGTGGCAATATGAGCACTGAGCAGGTAAACAAAAAAAAAACTGGAGGAGTTTACCCTAGACCTTTTACTATCTTTTTATCTTAACCGACATTCTAGCGGAGTTTACATTACAGTTTACATTACATTTACAGTATCGCCCATATGGAATATACATTCAGAATTTAGCCGGTTTGGGATAACTAAACACCATAATATTTAAAAATCAAAATGAAGGGGGCCAGTTCGGGGCCACTGAATTTTCTTAGGGAGCCAGGCCCTCTAAGGCCCCCCCTTGACAACGTGCCTGATATAGCTAAGAATTATGAACTAAAGATAAAATCTGCTTACTACAAAAATACCTTTATTTTTGAAATTGTCAGCGAGCATGAAAATTTAATCACTCGCCTGTACTGGTTGTACTCAAAATAATAAATTACGCACTAAATTAATGTTTAGAGATAAAATTTTAGACTTTAAATTTATAATATTTAGAAAAATAATTTTGATATAAGTTGATACTCAAATTATATGAAAAATATTTTAAGTAAGTGTTCGAGTTGTATTTTCATCTGACAATGATCGTAGAACTGTAGAACATACACATTTCCTGCTAGTTGTCATTAATTATAAAAACGTATTCGACAATGTTCAATAATATACTTCAATTCCCAAGGGTTTCGAATTCGTAAGATATCCAGCAATCACTTGATTGCAATATTTATTAGTTAGTACCGATTCTTAACTAAGTGACACTAATGTCACCGGCTCTGTTATTATTAATATTTATTATTATTATTAATAATAACTTATTAGATATTAGAAAATGTCTAAACCAATTGACTCAATATAAATGCTTGTCATGCAATATTATTTATTTAGATTTCAATGGCCGTATGCTCAATGCTTTATCAAATAGCTACAAGACCAGAAGAACAAGAAAAAATTCATCAAGAAATGTTAAACATTTTACCTAATAAAGATGATAAACTTGACGCAAGTAAACTGGAAAAAATGGTTTATTTAAAAGCATTTATCAAAGAAGTACTGAGGTAAGGTTGTATAACTGGAAATTTCCGTATTCAGTGAATTAATATATTTTAGAATGTATTCAACTGTGATTGGTAATGGAAGAACACTACAAAAAGATATGGTGATTTGTGGATATAGAATACCAAAAGGAGTAAGTTTATAATCAAAATTCCAAATAAAAATAGCAATTATTATTAAAATAATAAAATAAAAAATGTTATAAAAATAATGAAATAAAAATAATAATTGTAACACAGTTCGACACAGGTTACCTACCTACTTAATTATACTGTATTATCATAGAATATTATGAATTTAATAACCTGAAATTACTTATATGATATCTTTTCAGACTAAAATTAAAAAAAATAATAATAAATTAATTAATATACAATTTATTACAATTGTATATCAAAATAAACTACATGCATGACTTTAATTATTTTCATTTTTTTCAATGCTTGAAAACTTGCGTAATTTTAGAGGATGAATTTTTTCTAACATAATTTCAGTTGTAACATTAAAAAAACCTTCTATATCTTTCGTACATTTTAAATCATATTTGTACAGGATGATAATACCTATATTGATATCATTTTGTGTTCGTTACGTTTTAATTTTAGGACACTTTAATAAAATAAATTTTGGTGTTATTTTTTTTCATATAGATTCAATTAGTATTTCCAACAATTGTAACGGGCAATATGAAAGAATACGTAACAGATCATAAGCATTTCAAACCAGAGAGGTGGATGAAACAATCATCAGATTACATGCATCCATTTGCTTCATTGCCTTACGGACATGGGCCAAGGATGTGTTTAGGAAGAAGATTTGCTGACTTAGAGATGCAAGTGTTCTTAGCTAAGGTACATATGTCATTAATATCTTTGTACATAAGATTTTTTCTGGGTTTTTAATTAAAAAATGATTAGAAAATGAATAATAATAATTACTAATAAATATCAATATACACACATACATATTTAATACTTGATGTATAAAAATAAACAGTGATCATAATTGGTATAGTTCTTAATAAATTATTGAATTATTTTTAAACTTAACCTAAACCAAGATTATAAAATCAAGTAGAAAACTTTTTAATTTTTATAATTAATTTAAGTAATTCGATTTGTCATAAATGTATGAGTTATTTAAATATATCATTATGTTTGTTATAGTTAATACGATCGTACAAATTGGAATTTTTACACAAACCGTTGGAGTACAAAGTAACATTCATGTATGCGCCAGATGGAGAATTAAAGTTCAAAATGACTGAAAGACCAACGTGATAGTAGAATAAAAAAAAGGGGAAAAAATATTATATGCATTTAAAGATAAATCTTATTATATATTTTAATTGTTATGTATTATTTTTATAAATATATTATCTCGATTTTATCGTCTGGTATTTATGATATTTTTTTATAATTGTTAAATTAGATAATCAATTAATATCTATAATATATGAGTTAAATACAAATTGTTCTTTATAACTACTTTTGATTCATCAATCATTATACTCGGAATCTACAAAATCAAAATATTTTTTTTTTAATTATTCTTTTAGAATGATTTTATTCTTGAATTTATATTCCTACAACTAAGAAACAATTGATGAATCAGTCATTTCGAAAAGGGCTATATCTCCAAAAAATTTAATTTGTCAGTAAGCGTAAAAAACTGTTTTTAGAAATCAAAATTATATTTAGATAAAAATTGAAAAAGGGTTGAATTATTTAATTCCCTTGTAAAAAACCAACTATGATATGGCTGTCTCGCAGGAAATATACATTATTATTACTAACACATAAAACTAGTTTTGAAAATGTGTAGAGAAATGGTCTTTTCGAAATTACCTATTCAATTAATCACAAAACAATTTTGTAAAGTAATATATAACTGATTGTTCAAAACATCTAATTAATATTATTTTTTTTAAGTTTTTTATCTTATTTTCATTGTATTTTGAATTATTGATCTCAATCACAATCACTGAAAATATTTTTTTAGAAAATTTTCTGATTATCTAATTTTGAATAGTAAATATATGATCTAAACTTAAGCATTTTATATATCAAAGGTTAGGTAATGGATAGGCTATTATGTTTTTTGTTTTTATAATTTAGCTAAATATATTTTCATTTATGGTGAAAGACCCATTTATAAATATGAATATATTGTGTATAAGTGATCAGTGATCACTTTTAAAGAAAAAATTATAACATACATAATATACAAATAATAATAAAATACAAATATACATAATCACACGTCATATTGTAAGTAAATAGAAAGTCATATTTAAAGAACTGTGGCGATTATACATGAACAACATACAAATATATAATACATATATAGGTACGTACACTTGAAAATTATAACTTTTATTTATTATTATTTATAATCGCTACAAAGTATTATGTTTATTATGAAATTTGAACATTTTTTCTTAACGATTTTTTAATCACTTGAAAATTATTTATTTATTATTATTTATAATAGCTACAAAGTATTATAATTATTATGAAATTTAAACATTTTCTCATAACGATTTTTTAATCCTTTGAAATATTATTTAATTTAAATTGTTTGGTTACTTTTGGTAAATTTTGTTTCTTTTTCGTATACAATAACCGGTGATTTTCATAATTGCTTAAGAATGCATACACATATTTTGTTCTAAATAATTAAATAATTAAACATTATTTTTCCGCTATAATTTGAGTGTTTGATTAATCGACCGCTTGATCTACTTAGATTTGACTGATTTAATGTAAATTTTAACAAAATCTGAATATAATGGGTGTTTTTTTTCATACCATGTTGAAATTTATTTTGTTTTGAACTGTTGAGATCTCGAATTATTTTATTGACTATGTGAGTTTGGTAAAACTCTCAGAGAACATTTTTGAATGTTTTATTTTTTCTTAAGCATGTTTCTATAACTATATACATAGCTTATATATACATACATATTTACACATATAACTTTTCAGTTTGTACTCCATTAAATTTTTTTCTCTTATAACATTTCGGTTATGCAATTGTCTGAAAAAAATATAATGTACCTAGTAGGAAAAATGTATTGACATCATATTATTAGGTATTAAATCAACGATGTTTGAAATTTTTTTCTTCAATTAAAAACCTTATGGATTATATATGCAGATATTTGCTTATTGATACACATTAATGAAAAATATAAAACTCTGTAACAGGACCGTATTTATGCCTAGGCTCGTGAGGCCCGGGCCTAGGGCGGCAAATTTTATAAGAAATAAAAAAAAAATCATATAAATACTTAATGCATTTATGTAACTGCGTAAATTAATATTATATAATATTTAATAGTAATATAAATAATATTTAATATTATAGTATAGATATCTGTGTATAAAATACACTGAAAATGTCAACAACACGAAATCAATTTTATCGTAATGTGAACTATAAAGATAAGATACCTACCTATGTATATAATGTAAGTTATTCCTAAAAGTAATTATGATACTAATATAATATATATAGAAGTTGACTAGAGATATTGTGTATCCACATCGCATACGACGAATTAGAATTGATAATTATTTGTTTTGTTTATAATGACTATTGACCTAATTTCTTTAAAATTAAATAAATTTATTAGAAATTATTACAAGATTTTTTTTTTTCTTGGGGTAGGGGCGGCATATTTAAAAAGGACCTAGAACGGCACTTGTTCTAAATCCAGCTCTGCTCCGGAATAAATATCACTTGAACATTTTCCAATTAATAGCTATAATTTTGAATAATTAATACGATTTACTCTTTAGCCATTTATTATACATATACAACTTTACAAGAAGGCTGTGATTTTGATATTTTTAATCTGTAGAATAGACCCTGCTTGTGCTGCAGGATCTATTCTTAAGATTTTTGTCAACAGCTTGAATATTTTACAAACTTTTTTTACTCATTTTTGCAATATATATTTAAATGAAATAGGCACGTATTATGCTTATGGTATACCTTCATATCTGTTAAAAATGATTTTTATTGTAAGTTTTGATTTATATTTGCATCTAAATGAACCTGTATAATAATTATAAATAATAAATATATTTAAGTATAACACTTTTAATATAAGCGTTGAATAAGTATTTATGATTTATTTTACTTTTTCATAGTATTAATAGTTTAAAACGAAAATTAAATGAAAAACAAATAATAGTAATAATATAATATTGTATATGTAATATTACACAAAAAAAAATTATTTTTCTAAGTATAGTTATTTATTAAAACTTTCTATTTTTTGGCACTAAATGGTTTTTCTTCTTCAAAGTATTTAATGTTATTAGCTTCTTCAATTATGCCTTTAAATTAGCGTTGTTCTTTTGCTTTAATGGTATCTTTTACCTGCCTTTCAGTTTTATTTCGCCATAATTGTTGATTTGATGATTTAATGATCGAATATAGGTACATAGTTTTTCAACAGTGTAAAACTAATTATCAACAACACAATTAGCGCTCAACAGCGTCTTAGAATATACTTCGCTGTGATTGATTCATATCATTTAAAATTCAAATCACTAGATATTTGAAAACTTAGTTTTAAATTTTTGTTATAAAAGATATTGATACAAAAAATAGAAAATTCCTATTCCTAAAGCAACTGCGTTTATAATTGTAATCCCCTAAACTTCTAATTACCGAAGAAAAAGTTAATAAGTAGTAAAAAAGTTACTAATTACTTTAATTACTAAATAATTAAAATAGTATAGAATTTCGGAAGATTTAAAAATTAAAGATTTACTTTTTATTAACATCATGGTTTTTTTTTATGTTAGTAGAACATTTAAATATATTGATTTTAGTATTATGATGTTTTTAATGCATTTCATGTAAACGTTTTACGTATTTTTAGGGAATATTTAGAGATTTATTTGGTCATGAAGTCCTTAGCATTCATAAAAAGATATATAGTTAAAGTTTTCGTGTGGTACATATTTTATTTACTGCAAAAATATTATGTATCTGTAAAAAATAAGTGGATAATTTAGTAAAATATTGAACAAAGATTGGTTAAAATGTACCAAACTGTACATAAGATTTCTGTGCATAAATAATTTTTATCAAAAAATAGTTCCACATTACGTATCTTAAATATTATGAAATTATAATCTACGACTCTACGTTCGTCTGGACGAATTGTCAAATTCGCTGGGCATAGCAGAAACAATCGTGAAATTATAGGTGTTTTCTACAGCAATATCTTCCTTTCACTGCAAATTTCGTTTTTTTTTTTAACCGGATACCGGACAGGTTTATCTGACATATATATATACATCAGTGCATGACAGTGCATGCATGTATGTCTGTGTATAAATAATGAAATAAACATTAAGTTAATCCATGCCACATCAAATTTACGAAAGAGAAAACCCTACCTATACTACACAATAACTGTACCTGTAGTATCGTGTTTGAATTTAGGTGTGCTTAGTGTTCGTTGCGCAGTTGGTTGAAACTATGACCACTTCGTTAAACTTCAGTTGCGAACCGTCGTCTAGTGCCTCTTTTATTCTTTCGATGTAACATTTTTACCTACGATACTAATTATAATAAAGTTAATTTCAATTAACATGTGATTTTTGTTAACTTTGTTCTCGTACGTTTTGTGTTGATTTCAACGCTTTGAAGGGAGTTTTACAAAAATAATATAGGTAACTCTATATTTCTTAAATATAATTGAAATATATTATATATTGAAATATATTAACAATAAGAAATAATATCATAAGTTATTTGTATACTAAATATTAGTTGTTGAGTGTTAACGAGCTGAACTTAAATAATAATGGTATAATTTTCTTTAAAATTAACAAGTAAGTCTATGATATGTAAATAATAAATTATATAAAGACTTAAGTTTGCAATCATTATACGATTTATTTTTATCTATATATTATAGGATATAATAATAATTCATTTTGGGATAATTTATTATAATTTAATAAAATAAAATAATATTTTTATAGCAAGTTCTTATTATGTATGTAAAAAACTTTGTGTTGCATGTACATTTTTTGACTATTGTATTTCAATTTTATCATCTACTTACATATAATAGAATACCTATTTAAAAATATGTGTACTATACAGTATATAATAAATTAACAAATAATGATTTAAATTAGAAATGTTTAAACCATTGACTCTTCTAGGCCATGAATTAAAATTGTTTTAAGTTTATGTAACAAATTATTTATATTAATGTTATAAACTTTTGAATGATTGAGTATTTAAAAGTTTAAAAAATAATAATAATATTATAATTATAATAATTATTATTATAATATTATATTATAATTATGATAATACTATTTAAATAAACATTGTAAACGTATTGATAATTAAAATATATTTAAAAAGTGGTTGTTTTATAACCTATTTAACATGAACATTGGTTTACTAATAATATGATAAATTTATATATAAATATATATATCTTAACAATTTGATCGTTTTAAAATAATCAACCCACATTATTTACGTGTGAATATAATGTAAAATGTATCAATTTTGATCAGTAAATTACACGTGAAAATAAACTAAAATCTAGGAGAAATAAGGTTTCTAATAAAAATGTGTTACGAAACATAGTATATCTAACATCCGTGAACAGATCTTTACAATAGGCTATCATTATCTATGTAGGATACCTGTAGGAGAAATATCACATTGATGACGTTTGTCGTCCTTTGATATACTCCATAACAATGAACGCATCATTACTGCGGGGTACTAATATTTATAAAAAAAATATTGATTCACGGTGAGCTATTTATGATTATTTTTTTTTTCTACAGGTCATTGACACTTGACAATGTCTTTTTTATTCAAACGTTTTTGGAATATAAGAGTTATAACTTGCCGTGCTAAATCTACTGTGTTTACAAGTAAATCACAAGATGATGTAGATTTTGTTAAGGAATATTCGGAACTTCCTGGTCCTAAAGCATTACCATTATTTGGAAATAGTTGGAGATTTATGGCAATTATCGGTAAGTTTAACATCAATGATGTTAAAATATAATAGTTTTGTATAGAATTCTTAAATAATTGTTTTTTTTAAATCTTTGTACGACTATTGATACCAACTACTACGTATACTAAAATTATTTTTCAATGACATTTTATATAGGCTTAAAATCATAAAAGTAAAATAAAAAAAGGTAAACCTATTCATATATATTGACATCTGTAAACAATAATATAATTTAATTAATAATAACATATTTATTAATTGATCAAAACAAAAATGACCACTGAAAGAGCAAAATACCTAAGCACTTAAGGTTGATTCACACATATCAGTCACGAGACGGTTCAGTTCGAGAAATCGGGTCAGTCTCAGTCGGAGAAAATATCGCTTCGCTAAATTTAGATCGCGTTATCTACACTCATCAGTTTTCTATCCGAATTCGATCCGTCAGTATACCTCAGTCACAGATCCGAGAAATTTTAAATTCTCTCCAACGATGTTTTTTGTTTTGATGGCAAAAGTACAAGCAAAATATGGACGACGAACATTTGATCGAACATGTTCGACAGTATGAAGTACTGTATGACTTGTCCAATCCAAAATATATGGATACCTCATATAAAAACCAAATTTGGGAAAAAATTGCAGAACAATTGAAAACAGACGGTAAAATATATTTTAAAATATCTATGTATACATAAAATATATTCCAGTGCAGCGTGAAAATAAAATACAACCATGTGTTTTTACATCATATTATATATTATCGTTAGCTCAGATTAGAAAACAGTTTATATTATAATACATAATGTATAATAATAATATATAATAATACATTAATATATTTGTTATTAAAATATAATTAATATAAAAGTAGTAGACAGTAAAAAAAAACTTATATTTATATTTTACAAGATAATCATTCTTTCTAAAGTAATTAAAATCCATATAGTTAATTCTAAATTATCCCATCTTGCCACGAAACAGATCCAAACTCTGAATTGAAATAATCCTTAAATTTTTCTCTTACATGAAATGCATCCTTTGTAGCATTACCACCTTGCATAGGTAAGTTTTCCAGTACTTTATCATTTGGTCCATCAATGTTACTTTCATTCCTTTCGTAACTGTAGGTGTTAGTATCATATTTTTTAATAAAATTATGCAATATACAGGTGGCATGTATTATGTTATCTATATTTTTTGGGATTGCTTGAATCCTCCTATTGTAAATTCTAAATTTCTGAGATAATATTCCAAATGTATTTTCAACCACTCTCCTAGCACGGCTTAAACGGTAATTAAAAATACGTTTAGAAACATCCAAATATTGTCGTGGGTATGGTCGCATTAAATATGTTTTTAAGGGGAATGTTTCGTCCCCTACAATTACGTATGGAACTTCAGTAGATGTGTTAGGTAACTTTGCACTTTGTGGTATTTGTAGTTTGTCTCGCTCAAGAGCTTTACCTAAATTACAATGTGTGAAAATTTCACCATCGCTACTTTTGTCGTATGTGCCAACATCGACAGCAATAAAATTGTACTTAGCATCAACGAGGGCCATCAAGACGACTGAGAACATCTTCTTATAATTAAAGTACATCGACCCACTATTTGGAGGAGCTTGAATGTTAATATGTTTGCCATCCAACGCACCTACGCAATTCGGGAAGTTCCAAATTGTATTGTAGTCATTAGCAATAGATTTCCACATATCTTCTGTAGGATTTGGCATCATTTCAGCCAACAAAACATCACATATAATCCTACAAGTATCGTTTACAATTTGTTGTACTGTGCTATGTCCCAAACGGTAACTGAAAGATATTGTATGTAAAGAATCTCCCGTCGCTAAATACCTAAAAATATAAAAAAATAGATTGTACATTTCTTTAAATATTTTTTTATTATTATTATTTTAAACTATCATTATAAGCATTTTGTAAAAATTAGTATATCTCAGTCAATTATTTTAATAATTTAAAATCATATACATTTTTTAATTTTTTAATATAATATATTATTGTTATTATGGTAAAAAGTTCAATTAGTTATGTGTCTTTTTAGTTTCAGCACGTAAAGCCAGATGGAATAATATCCGTGACACTTACAGAAGTCTTTGAAAAAAAAAAAAAAAAAAAAGTGGACAAAGTGCTAAAAAAATGAAAAATTATAAATTTGCAGATCAACTCAGTTTCATGAACAAATATTTTGAGGAAAGAAAATCTAAAACAAATATTGAATTTGAAAATGACCAAGAAAAGTAAAAAAATATGCAGCTAGATTCAGAGGAACAACTACCTGAAGAAGATTTACAAAGTCAGCCATCTCTCACCTCGGTACAAACCAATGAAAATCTAATAAGAACCTCAAAACACAAATTTGTAAAGTGTTCAGTTTCTCAGCCAACTGCTGCTTCAAAATTGATGGACTATTTAATAAATAAAAAAAAAAAAAGAAAACCAAACTTCCAAAGATTTGCAACATCCAGTTGATGCGTTTTTATTTGGTATAGCTCCAACTTTAAAAACCCTTTCTTCTTACAATTTACACTTAACAAAGTCAGAAATTTTTGCTGTTGTTCAAAAATATAAACTACAACAAATATTTAGTCAAAGTTCATCTTCTACATCATCAATGCCATCAACCACTCCATTACCATCACCCTGTGAAGAATTCAATGAACAATTCCAATAGATCAAAATACCTCATCACCATCATTCCAGAACGTGCAAAATTTTTATCAAAATTATCAATCTGATTAGTAGTAATAAAATGATTTACCATTGTTATTATATTAAGTTTATTTGAAAAATTAAAATAGTACCTACCTACCTATACAGTAAATTTTAATATAAATTAATTTATAATTTTTATTTTTATTATTAAGTAATTTTTAACTCACCTTAAGCAAACTGCTAAATGTTCTTTTGGTGTTATAGCTTTTCTTCAATGCGTATCTTTCTTTAAATATACATAGACTTTATCAAGTAATGTGTTAAATCAATATTCAGACATTCTAAAATATTGATAAAATTTAGTTTCATCTTCAATCAATTCTTTGTATAATGTCAAGAACTCTCCTTCACTTTCTCTTTTTTGCCATGCCTCATGCACCCATTTTCGTTTCTTCGGATTTAATAACTCAGTTTCCTCATCCAAAATTATTGCAACTATACACAGTTCTTCGTCAGTAAAATTTGCCATATTGACGTAGTTAATACACAGTATTATTTAATTATTATTATTAAAATAAATAAATAATCAAAAAATATTATAAGTAATGTGTATAAAATATACGTGGTATCAGACTCAACACAACTGACCCGATATCTCGGAACTGACCGATCTCGGTGACTGATATGTGTGAAACATACATGACTGATAAGTCAAAATCGTTGGTAACTTAACTGTCTCTGATCGAAGACGTCACTGTCACGTGACTGATATGTGTGAATCGACCTTAATAGCACTTGGTTTCTAATCTCTATCATAAGTTCTATAATGGTGCCGCCAATGAAATTAAAAATAGTTTTTAATTTCTTCAACCAGCCAATACCATCAGTCTTATAGTTAGAAATCCATAAACTATTAGTTATTTGTATTTGTTGTTCTAATTTTGTACGTTTGTATAAACATAGGTGATTACAAAGTTGCTGAAATTGATAAACTTTCACTGAGGTTATGGAAAAACTATGGAGATATTGTGAAAATCGAAAAAATACTTGGAAGACCAGATATGGTATTTCTGTATAATGCAGATGAGATTGAAAAAGTATTCAGAAACGAAGAGCTCATGCCACACCGACCATCTATGCCATCATTAAATTATTACAAGCACGTGTTAAGAAAAGATTTTTTCGGTGAACTAGCCGGTGTTATAGCTGTGTATGTTTATGCATTATTTTATAATATTATAAAATTATGATCTTGAAAAAATGTATTACCCATGTTATATATATATATATATATATATATATATATATATAAATTAGATACATAACTGTGTGTACCTATGTAAAATATTGATGACTAGTTTTAGGTCACGTACCTATCTGTTTAGGTGAAAGTAGTACTTCAATCACTGGACCGAAAAACTATGTACCAATCACTTATATACCTACTATAATGATTTATCGAAGGAGTATTAAATTTTGAATTTCACTAATGGTTTTTTACCTTTTAGACATGGTCAAAAATGGTATGAATTCAGAACTAAAGTACAACAACCTATGCTGCAGCCAAGGACAGCAAAGTTTTATATTGGAACTATTGAAGATACAGCAATATCTTTTGTCAACAGGTTAGCGAATTATTATTATATTTTCTATTAATGGGCATTGAAATTAAACTATTTATATAAATTAATTGTATATATCAAACATTATAATAGAAAAATCATGATGTATGATATGATAGAGTTTAAATTCACCAACATTTTTTCAAACTTAAAATGTATTATAACAACAGTATTAATTAAATGGCTTATGAATTTTTTTTTATATAATTTATTTATATTAAAGTATTAGTTATTATTAATTATTTTAAGTATTGTAACAAAAATTTTTTTTGTAGAATAAAAAAGATAAAAGATAAAAATCAAGAAGTTCCAGATGATTTTTTAAATGAAATTCATAAATGGTCACTTGAATGTAAGTAGATATTTAAAATGATTTTCTATAAAAATATTAATATTGTTATATTTTTAGCTATAGCCAGAGTAGCTTTAGATCAAAAGCTTGGATGTCTGGAAGATGAACACACAGTAGATTCAGATACACAAAATTTAATTGATGCTATAAACATATTTTTCGCTAATGTTCCCGAGTTGGAGTTAAAAATACCATTTTGGAAACTATTTAGTACACCAACTTGGAGAAAGTATATAAAAGCATTGGATACTATAACCAAGTAAGAATTTACTTGAACCGAAATTTATACTGCCAAATCTACAATACTCATGGAGTGATTTGTATCATTTATCAAACAATTTGTTTTATCTATCTAATTATGATTAATATTATATTCCAATAAGTGCCTGTAATATAAATTATTTTTTTGGTATCACGAATTTAAAATTATATTTATCTATTGTTAATATTTGATATTTTATTGTATTTAATAGTGTGACATCCAAACATATAAATCAATCATTGGAACAACTATTATCTCAAAAATCATTTCGATCTAACAATCAATCATCTTTATTGCAAAGAGTTCTGAATTTAGACCCATCAAATCCAAAATTAGCACAGATACTTTCATTAGACATGTTTATTGTTGGAATAGATACGGTAAAATATATAAAAATGTATCATTTACGTATTTATGTACCCCTAGAGCAGTAGTGGCCAAACTACGGCCCGCCATCATTCAATATCTGGCCCGCGAAAGTATTCTACGTTACAACACTTATTTGCGTAACTGTAATATTTTACATTTACATAAAAAAAAAATTGAAAATACATTTTTTTATGGCCCGAGGTAAAAAAAAGTTTGGCCACCATTACCCTAGAGTAATATTTTTTTAACTCGAACAAAGTTATATATCCTGAAAAATAATTTTCCGAAAGCATTGATACACATTCGGAATAATTAAAATATCGAATAAACAATTTATAAGCTAATAATAAAAGACCGAATTTATATTCTCTAAAAATATCTTAAATATGATGCTAATATTCCTTTAAAAACCTTTAAATATTCTTATTATATTCTCTTAAAAATATTTAAAAATATTCGAAATTATTCAAAAATTATCAACAAACATCAATATATGGTTTAATACGAATTTTTAAAAAATATTTTTTTTTACAGAATTTTTTTAATCATGAGGTATATACGTAGTTACGTATTATAATAGAATACTATTGTACTTCAGTAAGAGTAGGAATTCAGTAAAAATATTACAGTATAGTCTATAGCAACGTTTTCAAACAAGTGAGCTA